>NW_025820303.1:1966187-2146990 GCF_002878395.1 Capsicum annuum
ATGAGTAAAATTAGTGATTAATTTTACTCATCCATTAATTTATATTGAATATAGTTATTATGATTTTTTTATGCTTGCTTCCTGTTTACACTTTTTAGGCTTGGGCATTTAAAGTCATTCCTCCCCTCCGAAAGCAGTTAATGGATTACCCGGATGAGGTTTCTCATCCAAGGATATTTAGGTGGTTGGCTGCAAAGAGCAACACCAATATTAAGGAGGCTGGTCTCTTTAATCCTATGGATGATACAGTACGTCTTCTTCAAGTAAAATAATTCTACTCAAAGATAAGAAAGATATTGAACAGATGTTATATCTGGTGCATGAGATGTTATATCTGATGCTCTAGATGGGACATCTATTGCGATGGGGTATATCTTCCATTAGATTACCCATTTGTGGCATTGGTTCTCTGAACCCGACTCCTAAAAGATTAACCATTTACTGTAAATTATGCAACAGATGTTTAATCTAATAGCATATCATTCATCTGTTGCGATGTACAGATCATCTGTTGCATAACAGATTACCCATCTTGTGTAGCTGTTGCAACATATGATTGATATTTTGCATCAGATTATCCATGTGTTGCTCTGTTTCTCTGAACCAGACTCAAATGGATTTTAACCATATACTGCAAACTATGCAACAGATGGGTCTTTTTTTTAAAATGTAGCCCAACTGTGAAAATTATTATATTATATGATTTAAATGCATCTATTTTTTTTTCTTTTTTATAGGTTGTGCATCTATGGATCGTGCCAACTGAGGAGGAGTCGGTGATGACTTCTTATATTACTCTTGGTCATGTTGATACTATTGCAAACCCAACGGTGGAGTTAATAAAGAAGGAATTGGCTGGAGCAACAACCATAAGAAGAGCAGTTAGGCAAGGTCAGCCTAATGTTGAGGCTCTTCATGACCAACCTTTTACTAAGGAAGATCCAGGTGCTTCTTCTGGTGGAGTTGTTGGTGTTGATGGCAGGCATGCTGATGCTGCTACCAAAGAATAAATATCTTTGAAAACACCCCTTTTCGTCCTTACACAGGTCCCTCTCACCCCTCTTTACCCTTGTGTTCTCATTGCGAATGCGATGAGTGCAATGGCAGACAGGATAAACTCTTTGAAAAAGTAGAAGCTATCTTTAAAGCTATCGAGGAATTCAAATCCAAGAAGTGTGTCATACCATCCAAGAAGGTAAGGGAGCCACACACTCCTACAGTGTTGGTTAGGAGAAAGAAAAGAGCAATTAGAGATGTACTCTCCGCTGGGAAATCAAAAGATATTGTAATTCCTCCCTTTCCAAAAGCTGTTGAAGTTAAGAAGCCAGTCAAGAAGGTGGACATATACGCGAAACTTGGCGCCGAAGAGAAGAGGAATCTACGACAAGCCAAGAATGCCAAGCCAGGCACACCAGATTACCCCAGGCCTCCCTTTTTCCCCCAAGACTTCCAAACTATGACTGATATGCGTATGCCGTACAAGGACAAGGCAAGTTTACTTTTCCTAATCTAGCCCTTTTAATCTACCCCATGAAGAAGAATCTACGCAACAGATTTCATATCTGTTGCAACAGCTGGGTATACTGGTGCAACTGGTTGTGGTTCTGTTGCAACTTATTATCCATTTGTTGTATAAGTTGCGTTGGATTATTGATTCAGAGAACCCTATGCAACAAATGGACCATCCGTTGCATCTTTACAATTACTAACCTATTTAAAAATTGACTTCTTATTTCACAGCATGTTGACATAATTCTCTACCTCATGAGGAAAACACAATTAACGTACCGAGAAGCTTATGACACTGCCGATAGGATAATAGACCTCAACTTCTACAAGAAGCTCAAGGATAGGTAAGATCAACTCAATGGAGAGGCGTCAGCCCTTGGCGTGGGACTTGATTTCCTAGTTCCTACGTTGGTCTTGGATGAAGAAGAAATGTTAAGATATGTTAGAGGGGACAGGCCAAATCCACAAGGTAAGAGCTAGACTAAGGAAAAAAGGATTCTTGCAGTCATTAGCATGAACGACATGCATTATCGGGCTGTTGAGAGACTATTTGAGGAGGGAAAGATCAATATTTATAACTCCAACGTACCTCTCATCGATGATTTCGATCTTTTTCTCCTCATGGAGCCACTGATGATGTTGTTGCCCATCTTGTTAAGGGAGAGTAAAATGATGAATCATTTTTCAAAGGAAGTGTTAATGAAGAAATCATGGGATTTTGAAGGTCAAAACAGGGGAATGATCCTTCCAAAAGATGATACCGCTAAAGCGAGCGACTCACACGCTCTTGCACACATCAAATGTTTGCTGACCATCACAGAAATGGACAAGCCAACGACTTTTCTGTGCGACAACTTTTTGGCAAACCTGCAAGAGGTCTGGGCTTATGGGGTACTAACTGGACGCATGAAGCCTGTGTATATAGAAGAGCCTGTAAAATAGAAATTTTTAATTTTAAGTCACCCTTCACTTTATTATATGTACATGTAGTGGCAATAATTTTTTTTGATGAAAGTTGAGCTTTTTATAATGCAATAGATTAGATTGTCAATCTGTTGCAATAGTGGAAAGACCTATTAGAATAATCTAATAATCTAAGTCTAATATTTTGTAACAGTGGGAAGACCTGTTTGATAATTTCTATGAATAATCTAATAATCTAAGTCTAATTTGTTGCAACAGTGGGAAGACCTGTTTGATATTTCCACAGATGACCTAACTTTTACAACATATGCCTAAATCTTTTGATATTTTCCAACAATTAAGCTTGAATATCCATGTGCTCGTCGACAAAAAACCAGTAGCAAATACACACACCACCATAAAAATTTCAGCAATTAGGCTTCAATATCCATGTGCCCAACAACACCAAACCAGTAGCAATAACGAAAACAATGTAGTATCTTCTTGCTCGATTTTGTTTCTCTTCAGAAGCCTTGACTTTGTTCAACAAACCCTAGATTACACGATTTACTTGTGAAGGGTTTCGTTCTTCATACCAATCAAAGTAATCACATTCACCCAATTTCTATAAAAAATTAAAAAAAAAAAAGAACACAATTACAAAATAATTACAAGTCAATAATTAATCAATTAATTAAATAAAAAAATATTACATTTGAAATCTTACAAGTAAAAAACCTATGATCCAGATTTTGTTGAGTCCAAGAAGTCTTTAACAGAGCTCCATGACCGCACTTACAATATCGAAAATCTTTATTACAAAAAATAGTGGAAGATGCGCTAGACATTGTCAGGGCAGTTGGAAAAAATAAAAGTAATAATTTGAAGAATTTGGATAGATAAAAGAAGATGACGATGAAGAAAAAGATTTGGGAATTTAGGGTTAAATTTTAAAAGGAAGATGAATATATAAGACAATGGGGAGAAAAAAATGACCGTTGAGGGCTAAGTGACGGCAAGTCAGCGAAATGTGTTAGGACTGACACTAGCACATTTGATGCCTATTTTATTTTACGTCTTTAAAATGAACATGTCTACTTGATGCCTATTTTATTTTAGGTGTTTGAACTGAACACCGTCGATGGGTTGCGCCTTTTTTATTTCAATTCACTTTAACCTTTTTAAACGCAGTGGCAATTTTTTATGTCCAACAAAAGTTAAATTTTTATAATGCAACAGATTCTTCATTTGTTGTAATAGTTATCCTACCTGTTCTGACATATAGTTTATCTGTTGTAATAGGCTGGTCATCTGTTGCATTATCTCGATGTTTTTATCTAAAGTCCATCTGTTGCAACAGTGGGAAGACATGTTTGATAAATTCCAACAGATAACCTACCTATTGCAACATATGTATACATCTGTTCAATTATTCCAATAGATGTGTCGTCTGTTGCAACAGATAAAGTCCATCTGTTGCAACATATATCTAAATCTATTTTTTTAATAGATATGTCATCTGTTTCATTATCTTGATGTTTTTATCTAAAGTCCATCTGTTGCAACAGTGGAAAGACCTGTTTGATAAATTCCAATAGATCACCTACCTGTTACAATATATGTATAAATCTGTTCAAATTTTCCAATAGATGTGTCATCTGTTGCAACAGATACATTATCTGTTGCAATATTTGAATCTAGTATTCCTTTTCAATTAATAAGTTCAAATTTAAGGAATAAACAAATTTAAGGAATAAATAAAATTCGTAGACAAAACAAAATAAATCAAAGCCTTTATAAATTAGCTGAAATAAGTCAATGAATAACTAAAATGTAAAAAAATTATTATGGGTACAGATCTCAACAAATACATCAACAAAAATTTAAGTATACTGCCAAGGATTGCTTTGACAGGCTCAATCTATAAAGATCTACTCAGTATGGACAAGTTGTTCTTCATCCGGTGCTATGAAATTCGGCTTTGCTCGTCGTGGATCTTCATTGTCGCTTGCGTACAATTTTTGCGCTTTCTGTTCTTCATATTTCCATAAAAAGAGTAGCATATTATCAATGTTATTCAGCAGTAGCTTCTTTTGCATCCACCTGGAAAGCCAGAATTGGTCAATGCTAATCACGGAGATACAACAAAATGGAAAAGGATAACTCATCTCTTCTAACAAATCAAATAGGACTTTCTCCCATTTTAAATTGTCCCATACATATTATATTTTTGTTGCAACACTGGATCAACTTTTGGGACAAATTTCTACATGAGGAAGACCCTGTATGATAATTTCCAACGGATGAACCATCCGTTGCAACATATGAATCATCTATTGCAGCAGATAGGTCATCTGTTGGTACAAATAAAAGCTGTACGAAGAGCTGTTTGATTTGCAAAAACAGATGAGACATATGCTGCACCAGATAAAGTATCCAGTTCAACAGGTTAGTCAACTGTTGCAACAGATGTATATATCTGTTTGATAATTTTCAGCAGATGTGTCATCTGTTAAAACAGATATGTGTCTGTTTGTTTTATCAGTTGGAAGACATATAATATATTCACCTTCTTCAGCTCGTGCTGCTCTCCTTTGGACATTGTACGTTGCTCAGTGTAACACGCAGACAGAGGAGTTATGATTTTGCTTTTTTGGATGTCTGATAATGCCCTGGAAATCACTCTCCTTCTTCTCTTAGCCTTAATCTCTAATGGAGCGGATGGAAATAAAATCCTCTTTGATAGAATGAGACCCCTCTTAGATGTCAATTCCTTTACAGAAGTAGTTAACCTGCAGTCTTGACATTTACATGCAGAACATTTGCTAGGAGAGACAAAATCTGTATAACCAGTATGACCATACTCATAATGGTTTGCTTTAAATACTATAAGAGGAGCATCATTAGCACCAACAGCAGCACCACTACCACTACCAACAGCTCCATCAACAACAACAAGCCCACCCTCCAAAATTATTTTTCTTGTAATGGTTGTTGCTCCAAACAATTCTATTTTTATTTTGTCGATGAACTTAGGGTCCGATAAAGTTTGCACAGACCGTAAAGTAAGAAAAAATGACATCTTCAACTCTCGATTGGTCGGAACTAGCGACGGATGCACATTCTAACATAAATCATTACATATATTAGAATGATAATTAGATCATTCAAAAAAACATTAATTAAAAGAAAAAATTAATTATAATTACACTTACTGCATCCTTCGGGGGGTTGAAGAGATCAAGAATTTTTGCATTTTTATGAGTTTCGGCCAACAACCTCTCAAGATTCTTGGACAAAAAACTCCTTCCTGGTAGTTTACTTGTTATCTCAAATAAGGAATGGCTTCAAACGCCCAAGCCTATAAAATAACGCCAATAAATCAAATCCATTATTGAGCCAAAAAAATAAATGATATCATAATAGAAGAAAGAAACATTTACCATGAAAGCCCATGGGAAGCCATATAAGTTGATCGTCTTTGGCGCTAACGGAGTCAACAAAAATTTGACAGTCATTTTAAAGCTATCATACCCCCATGGATAGTTGTTAAATGCCTCAAGATCCTCGGAGAGCTTTATTAAACCGAGACTTATGTTGTTGTTAACGTCTCTCGCCCAAAGAATATTATGTACAAACGAAACCAAGCACAATGTCTGCTTGTGCTTCTTTGAAAGTCCTTTACCTTTCAACGCTTCTATCAAATTTTTGTTTTTGAAGCTTAGACCAATAATGGACACCAAGTCATCACGATCACACGATTTGTCTTTGCCTTTTTTGGATGTGCGGGGTGCTTTTTTGGGTTAGAATAGGTATAACTTGAGAAGGAGAATAACATTTTAGCCTAGTAACTATGGCAAACTTCTTCCAACCAAAACAAACAGGCATGCCACAATAATTTATCCACACCTCATCCATCTTATCTTTGTTTTCATAGATAAACCTACGCTTGAGAAGTTCATATACCATTTTCATTTGGAAATGAGCATTGTTATCCTCCGGCAAATCAAGATATTTCCCAAAGCAGTTGTCCCTAAAATAAGCATCCAATTTTTGTTCTCGAAGTATTTTTCTGAAGGCGTCGAAAGATTTTCCCGTGGCTGACTTAACCATAAAATCACCTGTTAAATCTGCGGCACCATCGCACTGCATTCTCATAGGATAACGATCAATGCTGAAGGTTTTGACCAGCTCTTCGGTGGAAGAGCTATTAGCATCTGCATCATCTATTTTGAAAGATTCCTCCTCCCCGTGTTCATCATATTCTGCTCCCGATTGAGATAACGCTTGTAAAGCAAGCTCATAGAGTAGTGGATATAGCCTAGCTGCTTCACTTATTCCTTTACTTGGACTTGATTCGGTTTCTGTTCTTTTGAGAACCATATTATCTTAAATTAATAAGAATATAAAATAATAGATTATTGTTGATTAATGCATCATTAAAAAAGGATAACAGTAAATCAAACAAGAAAAATAGTAAAATAACAGTTGCAACAGATCACCGATTTGTTGCACCAGGTAGTATATTTGTTGCAGCATATAACCAAACTATTGCAGCGGATAAGTAATCTGTTGTAATAATAAAAACATACCACTCATCTTTTAAAACAGATAAATGGTTTGTTCAACAGATCACACAACTGTTGTGATATCATCTGTTGCAACATATGAGTGATCTGTTGGAATAGTTAAATAATTTGTAGCAATGGCTGAGTAATCTGTTGCAACAATACAAAACATATCACTCATCTGTTGAGAAAGATGAATGGTCTGTGCAATAGGTCACACATCTGTTACAACACATGAGTGATCTGTTGGAACAGTTATTAACGGTCAATATTGTTTAGATTTCTTCCAACACTAGGTCGTCTATCGCGGCAGATGAATGATTAGTTGGAAAAATCAAGTCTTGGACTTTTCCTGTAGGAAGAGTTGGTAGGATTTTATCCAACAGGAGATTCATCTGTTGCATCAGATCATTAATCTGATGGTTCTTCCATTGCACCAGATGGTTAATTAGTTACATCAATTTTTTTTATCCGAAGCTTAATCTGTTGCAACATATGGTAAAGCTATTACATCAGATTATTAATCTGTTGCATCAGAATTATAATCTGATGGTTCCTCTGGTGCATTAGATGGTTGATCTATTGCATCATATGATGAATCTTTTGCATCAATGGTTAATATGTTGCACCAGATGGGTAATCTGTCAGAGGAAACAGTAGCACAATTTTTGTTAAACAAAAAACAGTAATTTCACCATTTTTACCAAGAACAAGAACAGAACAAATCAAACCAAATTGTCCTTTTGTTTTTATAAACACAAACAATAAAAATCAAACTTCAAAAAAATGCAACAAATAACAAAATATCATAATTCACTTCGAAAAAAGAAGAGAAGAGAAGATATACCAGAAATTAGGGTTTTATTCAGACCACATTTCAAATTAGTGCAACAAATATTAAAATTGTTAACCAATACTATAAGAGAAATTGGCTCAAGTTCCTCGTTTTCTTCAAAGCTAAAAAGGCCATAAATTCTTACTTGTGAAAGAAGAAAAGGACTGATGAAGAATTTGAGCTGTTATGGCCGGAGAGCAAGGCTGTCACGTCAATTGAAGTCGAAAAGGAACTGGTATCCCAACTATCTGTAGTCAGATGTTGAAGTCACCGAGGATTGAAATAAGAAATTTGCAGAACAGCTGATTGGGAGAGAGTTGAGAGAAGCTGTCGAGAGAGGGATGAGAGACAGGTTGATTGAATTGAAGAGGGGAACTCAAAGCCCAACTATTTGTCGTCGGGGGTTGAAGGGAGAAATTTTGCAGAACTGTTGGTTGGGAGAGAGTTGAGAGAAGCTGTCGAGAGAGAGGAGAGAGTGGTTGATTTGGATTGAAGAGGGTGTGGGTTGGGTTGATTTGTATTTTTGAAAAAATTAGAAAGTTTTGAAAATATTAATCAAGTCCACAATTAACTTGATCAAGTTTCCTAATAATGTTTGACCCTATCTGTTGGTCAATGTCACCAATCCTTCATTCAAGACTTAAAAGACACCTATTCTTCAATTTTCTCGAGTGAGTAGCCAAAAATAATTACTAAAACTTTATTTTTTATATTTCTTTTCATAAATATATGCATTTATTTATTTATTTTTATCTCATTTCATTTTTCCTTTATTCTTCATAATAACATTGGTAAAGACTAATCCATGACAGCCACCAAATTTGTCCATCACTCACCGTCGCTGCTTTTACGGCCACCATAAGCCTGGGTTGGAATCCCAACTTCACTCTCCACAATAAATAAATAAATAAATTACTTTATGCTCAATTTCAAAGTCAACCACTAGCCACTAAAATATCATAAAGTATCACTTTGGAGTTATTGTAGTGAGTTTTCTCAGTTACTCCCTCGTGCAGAATTGTTGGTTTGAAATCAAGGAGCATCAAGCAGCAGCTTAAAATTTATAAATTAAGATGGTAATAATTCAGATAATAAAAAAAAAATATATTAAAAATATATTATTAATATTATTTGGTCAATTGACCTATACATGAAAATTAATATTAGAAAAAATATAAAATTATGAAAGAAAATTTTTTCTAAACAAAATTCTTAAACGATTACATTGTAGATGTTATTATGTTATGGTATGAGAAGGGTCTTCTATTTAAATAGAGTTCCAAAATCTTGAGGAAAGAGGATAGCCAATTATAAAAGAGTTTTATATTTTTCTTTCAGGAAAAGTAAAAGTAATTATGGTATTATTTTTATTTTCCTTTCAAAAATAAGTAAAACTTAAATTTGATGAGAAAATTAGGACAAAAATCCTAACAAGAATTACATATTATTTTTTAACATGACATACTTAATAAAAAAATAATTGATATAATAACTTTATCATATTATCCTTATTATTACCTCTATTAGTTAATACAAGTCTCAAACATATTTATTAAAGTTAAATTTACTTTCAAAGAAAAAATAATTCTTTTATTGATATCAACATGGTTTATATTAGGTACAGTAAAATAGTACTCCTAATAGTTCATCCGTCTCTTTCTTTAATTTTGGAGGAAAACAAAATTCATCCTCCAATTTATCATAAGTAGTATAGGAGTAATTAATCCTCATAAGTCATAGGCCAGGACTTATATTAAATTTTTCTTTTTTTAAATAAAATTAGGCAATGGATTTGAATTTTTTTTTTCTCCAAAATTAATATTGGGCTACAGTTGCAATCGACCATGGATAGGGGTGTGCAAAAATCGAGTCGACCGATAAACCGAATCGATAAAAATGCTATTGGGTTATTGGGTTAACGATTTCTTAGTGGTTTTATAAAAAAATTTATTGGGTAAACGATGCGGTTTAGGTTTTAGTTTATTGGGTTATCGGTTAAATCGATAACCCAATGAGAATACACTAAGTTACTGTTTTTCTCCTATTTATGTAATGTATATATATATATATATATATATATACACTACTTATTCATAGTTTAGTACTCCCTCCGTTTCACAATAAGTTAATTGTTGGTTTTTGGCACACATATTAAGAAAAAAAAAAAGCAAAGACATAAATTTATCATGATTTTCCATTTTTACCCTCTTCAAAAAGTAAAGACATATGGTACATCACTATCAATGCACATTTAATGTAGGGTAAATTTGGAAAAAATTTCCAACATCTACCTTGAATTATGAACCCTTCACTTATTTTGAAACATAAAAAATACTCCAACAATTCACTTATTATGGAACTAAGGGAATAATTCACAAAGTATTAACCTATTCAGGGCAATAAAGGCACAATATAAAGCACGACTATTATCGTACTGGAAAGCTTGAAGAATTTAGTAGCTTCCAACAATTAGGAATTTTTTTTTCCGAACTAACATTCAGTTCAAGTCTGATCATTCTTGTAAACTAAAATGCATTGCGTAGGATTTTGACGGTAACTAAGATTTTATTTTTTCATGTTAGTTGTTACCATTTTTATTTTATGAGTGTTTTCTTATTGATTAAACCAAAAATCGAATCATTAATGATAAAAATCCGATAAATCGAAAACCGATAAGAAAATATCTTATTGGTTGATTATTGATTTTACATATTTAAAAATTGAAAATCGATAAACCAAACCAATAACATATAAAATCAAATCGAATCGATCGATGTACACCTCTAACCATGAGAGGTTTTCAAAAGTTTTACTCCACTTTTCAATGCATTAACTCAATTTTAGGTGCTAAATAAATTAAGGGTATAATAGGAAAAAGTTATCTTTTTTTAATATATATATATAAAATGACAATTAAAAATAGAAATTTGATCCCGAAAAAAGTGACAAGTATCGAAGGAAATAACAAAACTTATTCAAATAACTTAGTAATGATGGAGATCTCTAATTTTTTTTTTTTTTCAAAACACTAAATTTTGATAGAAAGAATTCAGTTTTTGATAATTTTTTAAATTAACCATGAATTTTATCATTTATGCACCTGGTCTTCTTGCTTAACAATAATAATAATAATGATTTAAGATTTAGCAAAAAAAAAAAAGGAAAATAAGAAAAAGAAGGCAAAATACATAGACAGGTCCTCAACTTTTTAATTTTTTTCATATTGACACCTTAATTAGATCATGTATCTAGTGAACTCAGGAACCTTTCATTAAGTCAAGAACCTTTTCAAAAAAACATTAAAAAATGGTTGAATACATATACAGGCCCCTCAACTATTTAACTTTTTTCGTATAGGCACCTCAATTAAACCATGTACCTAGTGAACCCTTTACTTCTTCACAAAACGTGTTAATTGAGCATAATCGCTGATGTGGCGTGGCATGTGCAACACACTCTCCAAATGGAGAGTGAGAAGCCATAATTAATAAAAAAATTAAATATAAAAAACTCCAACTAATCAAAAAAAGATACATAAAATAAATAAATAAAAAAAGAAAAATAATCACCATCTTCATCTTTTTCTCCATATCTTCTTCTCCATTAATGGGTACAACCAAGAAAAAGAATATCAATTCAACACACACTCATATACAATAAGCAGTTTGTAAAATATTATTAGTAAGTTGTTAGAAAAATCATACTCCTATATATTTTTTACTTGATTACGTTAAAAAAAAAATTAATCACTTTATTTTTCATAACAGTGACGTTTCATTTGTGAAAGATTTTCGTTAAGAACTTCGTCCAATAATTAATAATGTAAAGCTTTTGGGTTTAAAATCTCACAATTTTTATATTTGGAGTGTCGTTGATTTTATTGTCTAAAGAATTTTTCGACAAAAATTTAGTTGGTGTAAATAAATCAAGTGTTGAAGTACCTCTGTTAGCTAATCCACCGATGATTTCTATCTCACCGGTGAATTCGCCGAAAATTGATGGTTCAGCTACAGCCACTCATCTACATCGTCGGGAGTCGTAGAAAAAGATTCATCGTCGGCGGTGAATGAAAAAATTGCAGTAAGATTATTTTTGGGTTTATGGTGCATAGGAATTTATCTATTGGCAATTAATTAATTTAATCAGTGCAATTATTTTCTTTTCTGCCAACTTAAATTTTATTTCTGCTAAATCGACCGGGGGGGGGGGGGGGGGGGGGGGGGGGGGTGGGGGGGGGGGGGGGGGGGGGGGTGGGGTGCGTTATCTTGTTTTTTTTTTAATTTAAATTTAATTATATTAAAAAAATCACTTTTGTAATTATTTTAAGTTAAAATAGTACGTGTCATTATTTGAGTTGTCACTTTGCCACGTTGCTGACCTGTGTATTACACACATTTTATAATTTTTGCCACGTCAGTATATTTGACTCAATTAACACGTTTTGTGAAAGAGTAAAGAGTTTAATAGATACATGACTTAATTGAGGTGTTTATACGGAAAAAAGTCGAATAGTTGAGGAATCTGTATATGTATTCCGTCTAAAAAAATTGAAGTGCATGAATTCCACACGCTGGTGATCTGAAAAATGCACTAATTAAAAAAAAATAACTCATTTTGCTAACAAATAATTCAATCAAAACGTAAAAAGCTTTGCTAGCCATATTTTTTTTAAGAAAAAAAAATATGGCCTTCTCCAAAAAACATGGCTTTCTTCTTCTCCAAACCAAAAAAAAAAGAAAAAAAACATTTCCTTTAAAAAAAGAAAACCCTCTGTCACCTCCATCATATCTTCTTTCACTTTAAATTTTGTTGCTATATTCATTGAACTTGACCCAATTCTTTGTTAATTTTGGGCATAAAAAATCAGAACTTAAATTCTAGTCTTTTATTTATTTCTACCATTAAAACTCATTTTCACTCTTTTATTTTTCTACCAAAATAACACACAAAAACCATTAGAGGAAGAAAAAAAGTAACAATACAACAAAGTCATATACAACAACAAACAACAATAACAAAGAAGAGACCCATGCGATTCTGATTTTTTCGTTGAAAAATGTCATTCCAACACAATCAACCATCCTCCAACACCAATAAACCACCACCAAAGTACCCGCAACGACCTCCACCTCATTTTTCCATGAGTTGCGCCGAAATCCAGCCCACCAACCAACTTTGAACCATCATCAACTTCACTGAAAAATAATTTTTTTTTCTATTTTCGCACACTCCGTCATCATTATTCACTGACCAACATCAATTTTTGATGTTAAATTTTTGTACAAAAACTCAATTTTGATGTTGAGAATTTTACCTACAATCGATAAAGGGGAAAATAATAATAATAAAAAAAAGAAATAAGAGTTTCACTAACCAACATCAATTTTTGATGTTGAATTTTTGTACAAAAATTTAATTTTGATGTTGAAAATTTTATTTTTAACTGATAAAGAGGAAAAAAAATTACAAAAAAATAAAAGTAAATTATGACTTTTCACTCTCCTGGTAGAGAGTGTATTGCAAATGTCATGCCATGTGAGCAATTATGTTTAATTGACATATTTTATGAAGAATCTAGGAATTTAATATATACATAATTTAATTGAGATATCAATACAAGAAAAGTTAAAAATTTTAAAAATCTATCTATGTATTTTATCAAAAAAAATATATATGAACGTGGGTATTCACGTTGACGAGAAAGAAAGAAGAGGAAAAGGAGAAAAAGTAAACATAAAGAAAGAAACAAGAATATAAATCAAAAAAGGAAAGAGGCAAAGAGTGAAAAGAATTAATCAAAAAGAAAAAAGAATTTAAAAATAAACAAAAAGCTTTAATACAATTTACACTTATTAAAGTGCGTGACTTTCACATGATCAACGTAGATATGATTGTAAATTTTTAAGAGTGTAATAATTTTAGTTTTAAATAGTTGAAAGGGGATAAGAGGATTCCCTTAAAGAATATTTCTTCTGTCTTAATTTATTTGTTTTAAATTTTTTAATTTAATATCTTATTTTACTTGACATTTTTTACTTATCAAGATAAGATAATTTTTTTTTCATATTTTATCCTTTGTATTAATTACTTTTTCTTTAAATTAAAATGTAAACATCATTTAATAGGGGTACTATGATAAACTAGCCATGTTATTTATTATTTTTCTTAATAGTTGTGTCATCTCAATTTGGAATGAGTAAAATGGGACGGAGGGAGTAGTAAGTGTATAGTAGGTAATCAAATAATACATTGAATTTTTTTTGACTAATTTATATTTCTAATAAAGAATAAAATGTGAAAAAAATAATAAATGAGAAAAAGAATAAAATAATACCCCCTCCATTTCATATTAGTTGTCCCTTGTCCCTAATGACTTGGCACACCCATTAAGAAAATATTTTAATTAGAGGTTCATTTTTTCAAATTAGCCTTGTTAATTATATTTTGAAAACATAAATTTGAGTAAATACACTTTGTTTAGTCATTTAATGTTAAGGATAGTATTGGAAGAACATAATAAAATTTTCTTGATTTCATCAAAGGAATAATTAAATTAAAACAAATATTTTTTAAAAAGAGAATCAACTAAAATGATACGGAGAAAATAAATAAAAAAGATCAAACCAATAGATACAAAGTCAAAGCAATCAGTGAACGGAGAAAAACAAGTGCGCAATTAAAGAGACATTTTGGGTAAATAAATTAAGTTGCAGGATTATTGACTGAAATAACTTTTAAGTAGGGTATACTTGAATAAATATTTATAAATTTAGCATAATGTCTGTACTTTTTTTTTTAAAAAAAGTTATTTGTAAATATAGGTGGTATTAGAGCGTCACTAAGCCTGTCAATGGTACTGAACCTTCACCGAAACGATCCTACATTTCGCTACAGTATCGATTGGAAGCGATAAATCCAATATCCAATGGTTCGAAATTCGATACGAATGCGAAACGCAGATTTTTTTGATAGATTCAGTACCGATTGATTCAATTTCAGTCCGACACTGACTTGATAAATGATGGGGACAGATCTGGATTCCTAAATTATTTTAATTGTCTTAACATTATTATAGGGGGGGATCCAATGACTATTTTTGACCCCCCTCTCCCATATTCCCACGACTCTCTTATCATTTTTTTACTATAAATACCCTCTTATACCTATTTTTTTTTTTCCTTAGAAATATTCTCATACTCTCTCTAATATATCAAAGTTTAAAAATCTCTTTATTATTCTCTTAATATTTATAATTATTGTATTAGCTAATTGAAGTTGAAGATTTTTTAAAGATATTACAACCTTCAATTATCATCTTTTAATACCGATATTTGGTATACTTTTATTTTTACACAGACGTTTGATATATTCGTTTCAACTTTAGTGTCTCTTTTTGTTTACTTTAATCTCTATATTTTTGTTTTTTTAATATCTATATTTGTTTACTTTTATTACTTTTTTATTTATAATATTTATATATACTTATTTTAATATTTAGCTATATTTAAATTTAATCATGGATGTCAATAAAATAATAATTGTAAAAAATTAATCTTTGATAACATTTTTCATAGAAGTAAAAAAATAGTACTGCTATTAGTTCATTACCGCCTAAATTTAATAATGTTCATGAAATTTCTTTATCAGAGCCTAATGATTTTAATGTAGGTGTCGGTATGAAATTAGACCATGAGACTCTAAGTAGGCGTTATGATAATTTGGAAGACTTACCTAAAGAAGATATAGAAGAACAGGAGTTAGATGAAATTTCTGCCCATACTAGTTCGGTTACGGAATTATCGAAAGAAGATGAAGAAGTTTTTCCTGTAGAGGAACTTACTGGGGCAAAGGTACCGAATGTCCTAAAAGTCTTTAATTTGAAAATTTATGGAGTATGATAGGATAAAAAATACTGTTACTTGCAATAAATGTCAGAGAGTTATGAAATATTTGACCGAAAAAAATAATGGTGGGACAGGGTTGCTAAGCATTTGGGAAAATGTAATAAAGAATTTATTCGTCTAGAAAAGGAGACTAAGGCAAAAAAAAGTTGTACACCATTGTCGGAAGAATCAGTAGGAGGTAATATGGTTCAAACTCGTTTAAACATGTATAACCCGGCTGACCCAAACTCATCATCGACATATAGTGACGATGTAGATAGAGAAAAATTAGCAAAAATAGTTGTTGTTATGGGTTTGTCTTTTAGTTTTCCTTCATACACCGATTTTTATTCATTATATTCAACGAGTATGATAATTTCTTTTTTAAAGGTTTTTTCACTAAATATAATTAAAAATAATATTTTAAAATATCAGGCTGAACATTATCATTTTCTTCATTGCTTATTTATTAAATTTGATGGTAAAATATCTATTAATTTTGATATGGATCATAATATTCATGGCAATAATGATTCTACTTTTACGACTGGTTGAATATGGTTGAATTGATTGAATATGTCAAGTATCAAGACTAGTTACACTTGTTTGAAGAATCAAACCCCATGGTTTTTAAGCATGAGTCAGAGAAATTTACTATACCATGAAATTCTCAGAAGACGGGCTAAGCTTGTCTGCACAGGTGCAAGGAAAATCTATCTATTTGGATGAAGAAGCACTGAGAAAAATCTTAGATGTACGAGCTATTGGAGTCAGTTCTGCTGTAAAGCAACAACCCATAGCTGAATTTATGATTAATGCCTCTAAAATGGGAGGAATATATAAAGGCTGTGAAAAAGAAGTTTCTGAAATGTGAGTTCCAACTTGTATTTGAATTCATCAACAAAGTCCTATTATCGAGATCAGGTAAAACTACAATTGTATCTGGTGCTGATCTATTCTTGATAGAATGTTTAAGCAAGTTTAGATTGATTAGTCTGCCTGCTCTTATGATTAACTACATGAAGAAAGTAATTCTTCGAAAAATGGGAGACATGGAATGCCCTATAGGTACTTGCTGAAAAGGGTCTTCAAATATTTTAATGTGGGTGGAACTAAAAGAACACCTAGAACAACCAAACAAATAATCAGCCTAACAACCTTTCTAGAGAATGAATGTATTGAAACAGAGCTGGTTCTATGTCTCAAGTATCTGAGTTCTTATCTGTTCAAGAAAGGTTGGGAAAGAAAATAGAGGAGTTAAGAATTATGTTGGATATCAAAGATGTTGAGATAATGCATCTGAGGCCGAAGATTCAGAAGTTATCATCTGAAGGACCAGGTGCCCTTGATGAACTTGCAATTGAAAATGTGAAACTCCAGGGTAAAGTGATTGAACTGAGTGGTAAAGTTCAAGAAATGAATGCTAAAGTGAAAGATCTCACCAAGTAGTTGTTAGATATTCACAATGCAGGAAATTCAAGAGTGGAGAGGTTGCTCAAATCCTTTTCCAAAAAATCTCCCTTTACCTAAATCCTGTTGTCCCTGTCCCAGGCTTATCCAGTATCAGTTTATATCTTAATCCTATATTTGGCTTTTGAAGATAGTTATTTTGTAATTTTATAGCATGATTGTACTAGTATGTTGTTATCTCCAAATAAGGAGAATGAAGAGATCGAGGACAAAGTATCTCTGAGATAGTCCGTGAAGAAACTCAGAAGAAATAGAAAAAGAAAAATTGAAAACACTAAAAGTATGGAGATTGATATAGGAGAGAAATTGAATTCAGGGGGTATTATTTCCTTCAAAAAGAAAGAAGGAATGATCTTACAATTAAGAGGACCAGGTCCTCCAAATCAAAGTTTGGTAGCTCCACTGGAATGAGACAAAAACATATAGCTGTCAAGAAAAGGGAGGACTCTGAGGACCAGATCCCATGAAAAAAAATAACTAATGATAAAGGAGAAACAAGTAGTGAGCTTAAAAGAAAGAAAAGAAATGAAGAAAATAATGACATATACAGAGAAATAAGGATTGAGAACCTGAGAACATAAAAGGTGTTGTTATGTAGAATGTTTGATCCCAAAATTTATGAGAAACCTGGGATGATTGAATTGGTTGAATATGTTAAGTATCAATGTAGGTTACACTTGTTTGAAAAATCAAACCCCATGGTTTTTAAGAATGAGGCTAGAGAATTTTACTATATCATGAAATTCTTAGAAGATGGGCTAAGTTGTCTGCACATGTGCAAGGAAAATCTATCTATTTGGATGAAGAAGCACAGAGAAAAATCTTGGATGTACAAGCTATTGGAGTCAATTCTGCTGTAAAGCAATAATCCACAACTGAATTTATGATCAATGCCTCCAAAATGGGAGGAATATCTAGAGAAGCTATAAAAAAAGTTCCTGAAATGTGAGTTCCAGCTTGTATTTGAATTCATCAATAAAGTCCTATTACCGAGATCAGAGAAAACTACAATTGCATCTGGTGTTGATCTGTTCTTGATAGATGTCTAAGCAGTTTTATATTGATTAGTCTGCTTGCTTTTATGATTGACCACAAAATGAAAATATTTCTTGAGAAAAATGGGAGACATGGAATGCCCTATGGGTACTTGCTGAAAAGGGTCTTCGAATATTTTAATATGAGTGGATCTAAAGGAACACTTCGAACAAACAAATAAATGATCAGTCTAACAACTCTTGTAGAGAATGAATGTATTGAAGACAAAGCTGGTTCTATGTCTTAAGTATCTGAGCTGTTAGCTGTTCAAGAAAGGTTGGGAAAGGAAATGAAGGAGTTAAGAATTATATTGGGTACAAAAGATGTCGAGATAATGCATCTGAGGTCGAAGATTCAGAAGTTGTCCTCTGAAGGACCAGGTGCCTCTGATGAGCTTGCAATTAAAACTGAGAAACTCCAGGGTAAAGTGGTTGAACTGAGTGGTAACGTTCAAGAACTGGGTGCTGAAGTGAAGGATCTCACCAAGCAGTTGTTAGATGCTCACAATGCAGGAAATTCAAGAATGGAGATGTTGCTCAAGTCCTTTTCCAAAAAATCTCCCTCTACCTAAATCCTATTGTCCCTGTCCCCCAGGCCTATCCAGTGTCAGTTTATGTCTTAATCCTGTATTTGGCTTTTGAAGATAGTTATTTTGCTTTTTTTAATAGTTATTTTGTTTTTTTATGGAATGATTGTTATATTACTAATCACTAGTTATGAATGAATAAATTTTGTTTGTGTGCTTCACTTGCCTCCTTTACTTTAAGCTATTCTACATGTTAGTGTTGCCTCATTGGCCATGAGTTAACTAATTTGTACTTATCTTTACTCTTGGTTTACTGGCACTCATTTTCAATGATGCCAAAAGAGGGAAATATGTGATGTTCCAAATAGATGAATGAAGGGAGTCATGATGACAGGGGAAGAAATGGCAAATGCACTAACTAAAGGTGTACACTGATAGAGGAAAGTTTTTGCTGCAAATGACAACAAGAGATCAGGTCCCTGTGTTGCATGGTGAAAGAGAAAGCATGATGACAGGGGGAACATTCATCTTCTGATGGTAATCACACTGATTAAATGTGATGATCGTGCACTTATGCTCAAATTGTATGATTTGGTTTGTCATCATAAAAAAGGGGAAAAATTGTTCTATGTAGTTTTGATGATGAGCAGCTAAACTGCAAGGAACCAAGTCCTTGGACGTGCAAAGTACAGTACAACTGGTACATGGTATCTGCACAACTTTGTTCTCTTGTATAACAAACTTGCAGGTGTTATTTTGTACTGACTTGGACATCTGGTCTAATGATATTTCAGACCTAGTCATCATCCAGCTATAAAAGAAATGAGACCCCTCTTCTACAATTGGTTTTTGCAAATTCTAAAAAGTTGAAAAGGGGGCAACAAAACCCCATTTCATCACTTCTCAAGTTCTTAGCTATCTATGTAAGCTTAAATAAAAATTTTCTTGAGTAAGTACTGATTTGTAATCGAACTACTCATGCTATAAGAGTAGTGTTTCTTTTGTGAGTGCTTAGGTAGAGTTACCTAAGTTAGTTATTGGTTAGAGGTAATTAATAGAGAGGTCATTGGTAGAGTTACCAAGATGAGCTTGTAGTAGAGTTGCTACAAGCGAAAAAAGCCTAGAGGTAGGCTGAAATCTAGACTGTAATCAGGAGGTTGATTATAGTGAGTTTCTTTGGTACTTGTGAGGGCAAAATGTGGTTTTTTCTTTCCTGGGTTTCCACGTTAAAAACTTATGTTTTTACTTTTCCGTATTGCCTTTAATTTTCTAGCACATCATAGTTGCTCTATTGTTCTATCTCTTGATATTGACCTTGAGGGACCTGGTTCCTCACTATGTGGTGCAACCCCCAAGAATATTTACAGTGAAGAACTTGGTCTTCAATGTTCTAGCAGTAATAATTTTGATTCGTATCTTTCTCAGGATCGGGATAATATAAGAGATGGAAATGAATAACTTCAACTTTTATCATGGTGAAAGACCCGTATCAAATAATTTTCAAAGTTTTCAAGGGTGATTCGAGATGTGCTAGAAAGTCAAGTTTCATCAATTGCTTTGGAGAAAGCTTTTAGCTCGAAAAGATTTGTAATTAGAGAACATCAATATTCATTAACAAAGATAGTTTGGAGATTGGATCAATGCCGATCGAATAAATTTTGGGCTCCCAAAATTATCACCCTAAATCGAAGATAAAATAGATAAAATATTTGAGGAAAACATCGATGACGGAATGGACGCAATGAAAGAACAAGGAAAAAGACCAATTTCGTAAAATATATCCGTCTAAGAAATAGCTAAGTTACAACTATTTTTATAATTTTATAATTTAAATATAATAAATATAATTTAAATTTTTATAAAGCGTTAAATTTGAATTTTGGTTTGATCCGATACGGGTCCTGACCGGTAACGAACGGACCAGATTGAAACACTATAAAATTTTGGTTATACAAGTTTCGGTACAAGACAACGGCAAAGGGGACCGGTTTATGAATCCAATTTCGATTACACTAGTCTGGCGGTTCTGGTACCGATCCCCTGACAGATCTATGCATCAGAGAGCTTCGCTCTGATATCGTTTTTTATTTTAAAAAATTAATGATTAAAATATAAAAGACATGCATTTTTTTTATAAATTAAATATATTATTTATAATTTGTTTTATCTTTTTACAAGAGAAAAAGATTTTTGTCCATAATACTTCATCTAAAATTATTCAAAAAAAAAATAAAAAGACAGTGTCGTCCTTAACATAAAATAGTTTGCTAATTTTTATCTCTAAATTTTTATCTTTTCCTCAAAAATTAATTTATAGTAGCAAGACTTATAGTTGCATTATGTATATCTGACTTTTTCCATCTGTATGATTATTAACAGAAATTAATTTGCGTTGAGACATGACCGCACAAATATTAATAAATTTGATGTAATTTATATATTTTTCTCAATTTTATTTGTAAATATAAGTGATATGAAAGTTTACTGAGCTTCAAAGCTCTGATAACACTTTCATCTTTAAAAAAAACTAATAATTGAAACACATAAGATATGTACTCTTTTATCAATTAAACGAATAAATGTCAAAACTACCCCTGAACTATTTGAAATGGAGCCAAAATATCTCCATTTATTTTTTGACTCAAAATTATTCTTTCATTTATTTTTGATTCACAAATACTCTCTCTAACGAAATGTCACCAAGCACGCTGCATAAAAAGATTATCACATGATCAATCCACATGAAAAATCATTCCATTTAATTCATCAGCCCACTTAATAACCATTAGATTGATTTTTATCTATTTAATACCCGATCTAGTTTAAGAGATAAAATAATTCGATCCAAAAGGCAAAAATAAAGGGTAAAGATAGATCAACATCCTTCATTTCACTTAATACCTCTTCAAAAAATTGATACAGACTAGGGTTCATTATGACGGTTATTTTTCTCCATCTAGGTTTATAGCGATGACTTGAACTCTTTATCTATATTGCAAAAATCATTGAAGGTGACTATGAGCTTCATTTGTAAGTTCTTTCTCCTTTCGAAATTTTAAATTAGGTTAGAAAATTTTTAAAATTAGGGTTTAAAATCTTGAAATCTTGCATGTTTTGTTGTTTTTAAAAAGAACATGCAACAGTGATATTTTTTAGGATCACACTTACTGTTTTAGCCTTTTCCACAAGTTTTGAAATCTTGCATGTTCTATTAATTTTTATAATAATTTTCTTATTTGAGTAATAAACATATTGATATGATTTTGATCTTAAAAATTCAGGCATGAAATAGTTAGAGTTTTGAATTCTTTTAAAAAATTTATCTTATATATTGTGGTCCTATTTGGTCATGTTAAATTTAGTCGTATTTATGTAATTTTATGTCAGAATGATTGGTACAAGAAGATGAGTTAGGGTTTTCTATTTATTTGAGATTTTATCTTATATATTATGGTTCTATTATATTATTTTGTGGCATATGTCTTATTATGTCTAGAAAAAAGATTTTGTTTGTTCGAAATTTAGGCTTGATTCTTGAAAATGATAGATACATAATTTCTCTCAAATTTTAAGCTGTCATTTGTTACCAACCTAATCTTATAAAATTAAAAATTAAAAATTTTCAGTCATGATTCAGTTACCCACTAAAACTTAAAATTAAAAAATTACAATATTTATATATATTTGTTTTATATTTTCAAATTTGACTATGTGTGTATTATATTATTATGTCTAAATTTGATTTGTGTGGTGCTAATGGTTTATTCAAATCTGATTTGTGTAGTCTTAATGCTTTTTTTTCACTATTTATTATTGTATTGCTAGTTGAGAGCTTTCTTTTCTCTATTTTTTAAGTGTAAAAAATATGTGGCCATGCATCTTTGATATTTTGTGCCTCCCCATAGTGGATATCGATAATTTGTGATTTCTCAAAATAGTCACTTTGATTTTTTGGGCAGTTCACTTGGGTTTTAAGCTCATTTTCCTATTTTGGAGCAGTTAAAGTTAAGAAACTGTTCTTGGATCAGAATTTCTAGTAAACGGTCTTAGATGTAAATTCTGATAGCGTCATTAGCTTCATAATATGGATTTTAGGCTAGAAAAATCTTTGATTCGGGTTTCAAGGCTTTCAGACTCATTTTTGTGCTATTGTTAGAAGTTGGTAAAAAAGGAACTATGGATTTAGGATATATATTTTATTGAAACGACCTCAGATGGAAATTTTGATAGTTTTATTGAGTCCAAAATATAAAATATGATATGGTAGCATAGTTTGTTTGTGCGCACGGGGTTCAGAACAAATTTCGAGCACCGATTGAAGTCCAGTAGAACTTGGAGATTTTTTTGGTTGCTGATATCTGGTGAAACCACTTTAGCGATCAGAAAGACACTTTAAAAGCTTGAGCTACTTTAGCGGCATTGTCGACCAGCTACGGGTTGCTTTTGTGGGCCATGCCCGCTTTATCGAACGTCTCTTTAGCAACTACCATGCCCCTTTAGTGGCCCCTCGCTCCTCTTCACTTGCTGCTTTAGCAGCCAACCATCGTTTTAGCGGCTAAGTGGCCACTTTAGTGATCACTGTTGGTGTTTACATCTTTCTCTTCCCCGATTCTTTCTTCATTTTTAGGGTATTTTTTCATTATTGTTGGAACTTAGAGTTGGGAAATTGTGGGAAAATGTCCATTAAGGCTAAGATAAGCTAATTCAACACCTCTTGATCATTTCTCATTGCTTTTTCCTGTCAAATACCTCTCTTTTCCTTATAAATTTCTAGAAATTAGATCTTAAATTTCTTAACTTCATGGGATGATTTGGCCTCCAATCAAGACCTCGTTTGTGCTCAACTTTTGAGCATACACTCACTTTTCTTTGAGGGACCTCAGAATGGATTCAATTTTAGAATTTCATTTATGAGCCCCAGGAACCTATTCTTGACCCGATTTTTTAGCTCGAACTTTTATATTGCAATATGGGTTTTGTTTTACTTGTATTAATATGTAGATTTTGATTTTTATAGTGTGATATCATTATGAGATAGTAGAGCAAAGATAAGCAGTTCGTGGATGGATTGAGACTACGGTTCGACTATGAGGTAAGCTACGATCCACTCTTCTCTTTGAGATTTTGTATTGTATTATTCACATGCTAGGTAGGGATTATAGGATAGGTTTATAACTAGATGTATCATGACTTGACCTATTTAGGAATTTAGGATAAAAATATAGCTCGAGCCTTAGCCTAGAATACCCATTATGGTTGTATTACACCTTATTATAGACTTGTTCAACCATAGATTGACATGAAGAATCCTTTAGTATAAGACTTACCATATTACTTAGTAAACTGGGTAATATCCCTCGATTAGATCCTCCTAGTAGTTTTATGCCCTTTTTTATCGTAGTTTCCTGAATAGTGCTGATATCCTCTTAAGTTATACATTGTTGGGCCGGAGGCCGTCGTTATGAGCTCAGTCGGACATCGAGTTAGTACTCTATACTTTGAAAGGATTTGATTGTAGTTTATAGACACTTATGGTTGTATTATTTGGATACTGGGGATGTCATGCATATGTTTAGATGCATTTACTCTTATTTAGTGGTGCAATTTCAATCTAAACCTTGATTTTACTACTATTTTTCAAAAAAATAGTTTTACCCACTTTTTGAATTTAAAATTAATTCTTTAAATGGATGTCACACCACCTTTATTAATGACTTATGAACCTTTTAATTAAACTTACTACTTTGGAAACTCGAACATAGGCAAATTTTGATCTATTCATGATCTACGTTGTAGTCACTATTTACTTACTTGAGTCAAGGAAGATTCAGACCCTTTCTATACTATTTTACCATTTCAGTCTTGGATTCAGTCTCAAGCACTGGTCTTTATGGATTTCTACTTATTTTAGTCTCAATTCGACTTTGATCACTTATTGCACATATTTACCTCTGGGTATTGGACATAGTAGATTATTTGTGGATTATAAAAGTACTAGTTTGGGATCAGGGAATATATACAAATATCTCGAGTCCCTAATGGGCCCCTTTATCTGATTAGCCACAGTATCGGAGAAGGATAGTCTCCGTTAGTCCTTCCTTTGCAAGCTACTAAGTGGAGAAGGTGTATAAACTTGTATTGGATACGGTACTTGGTTTATCTTGCATCATCTAGTTCTTTTCATGACTATTATTCATTCATATGCATCACCTATCACCAATATAATTATTTGGCACCTGTACCTATCAATCTTAAGGAGGCTGAATAGGCATAGGCTATGTTTGTTGTTTTTTGAGTGATTGATTCCACCTTTTGGGATTATGGAGGCATAATTAGGTTATTGTTTGTCCAGGATAACTATTTGTATCATTATTGTTTGGATATTTTTATATGGTTTGTGGCTGGCTAGTATGGATTGGTACTCAGGGTTGTAGTTAATTTCTGAGTTCCTTTACTCTTTATTATGGTAAGATTTAACATTGTTATATCACCTTAAGATTATTCATATTTCTATTAGAGACCGTGATTATTCTATAGTTAGCTTCCTTATTACTTATGATCCATGTGATTTTACCCAAGCTTCCTTAGGGTAATACTTTCGCATTTGGTTATCTACATAGCGTCATCGTATATCCATTCTTATTTAGCTACTTTTTTTTATCATTTCCTTTCTTCCTCAGATTTTTGTATGTTGTGTTCTTTATCTTCACTCTTCTATTGTGGATTGACTGGCAACTTATGGTATCTCGCTTTCGTCCTTGATTATTCATAGAATAGGATAGTTTATCTTTATGGTTTCATTAGCGTTATTATATTTTTATTCCTCGATAGTTGTTTGTTATTTATTTTCTAGCTTTGCACACTATCTAAATGTTGTTCCTTCTCTATCTCTTTTGCTGGACTGATCTTTATTTTATGTTTTAGAGATAGTTCAGAATATATACATTATGGTTATTTGTACTCTTGTCTAGTTAGTAACTCTTGTACTGACTTCACCAGGTTTTGGGGTTCTATATTAGTCTCTTTTGGAGTTACTTTCTTCTTTTCTCTTGATATTTCATTACTAGTTATTCCGAACTATGGGTTGGCTGATCTAAGGTGGATTTATACACCTTAGTGTTGTTATCCTAGCTTATTTAATCTTATTTTGAGGACTTCTTGTGTGCTTAATATGTTGATAATGATATAAATACGCATCTAAGTGTTGAAGTATGTGATTACAATGTTCAAGGTGTTTTCCAAACAAGTTTGTACTTAAATTGGTCACTTAGAGTTCAAATATGAAAACTAGTGTTACTAGCTTGAGCGAAGTGTTTGTCTAGTGTATCGCGATGGATTCTAGTGTTTTTAATGAGTTCTTAATTGTATTATTATGTAATTATGTGTGTAAAAACTTGTTTATAATTTTCATGGGTCAATTGAATCAAGCCAAGAGTCAAAACAATAAGTTAAAGATTAACGTGGACAAGCCTAGTCTTAGCTCAAGTTTTTAGTTCACCGTTCTTCATATTGTGTTGTTTTGAGCTCCAATTCGTGGTGTATGATGATGTAGGATGATTGGTAAGTGGATTATGGTGATATATTAATGATATACAAGCTTTAAATCAAGTGTAAACAATACCACAAGGCTGGGAATGGATCAGCGGAAGCACAAGACATGACTTGACATAAAATGGACACGTTTGATGTCACCAGCGCGTGTAGGACCTTAGTAAGGGATGTGGGGTGCGTTCCATGCATAGGAATCTTTCTAAGGGACCCAAAGCAGTGTTCCCTCATGATTAGGATGTGACGCTACCCCATACTCCCATGAAATGACCCTCGCGCCGCGACCCATATTCCATACATGGCCAAAAGCCTTGTCCTATAAATAGGACTTTTTTATTTATTGTTATACACCTTAAAAGACTTGGAGATTTGGAGAGGGGATGATATACACTTTAATTAGGTTTATTTGTCTTTACTTTAGCATTTTAATGGATTTTATCATGTGTTCATTGAATTGGATTACAATTATGTCTATTAGTGGCTAAATGCCCCTTTTTCGAGGTTAAGGCCAAGAACATGTTTAGGATTGCTTTGAATTGAGTTTTTTTGGATTGATTATCATATTTGGTTGTTTGTTTATCCTTATTTTAACTATTCTTAGGATTTACAACCCTTAGAATACATATATTATCAACCTTGTAAACCCGGGAGGGAGAATAGGAAGATAGAACGTAGGGATAAATAGAGAAAAGTTCTTATTCTTTTATAAAATAAGGAATTTGAATTAGCGACTAGGATAGGGATATACCTAGAAGCCTTGCTTGGTTCACATGTAGGATGACATCTTAATGTATCTAAATGGATTATTACATCCCCGCTCAGTGATTTAGTCATAATGTCCAGTTAGGTAGAAGGTTAGAGGTCGGGAGACCATGATCATACAATAAACTCTATGAATAAAAACCCAAGATAAGTAATCTAACAAATGAGGTTCAATAAAGTAGTATGATTGTTCATAGTGCTTTAACCTCGGGCTTTCATCCATTGATTGTCCAAAGTATTTACTTTTCCACATTATTTTAGTTTACTTTTAGTTTATAAACTTTCAAAACTCTTTTGGTTACGTTGCACTAGTTAATCTCAATTGTTAAACTAGAATTGGATAGTTTCTTAGCACAAGTCTTCAAGGGATTGATATTCGGCTTTATTTAAGGGCACTGTACTACTTGGTGAGACCATGTACACTTGCATGTGTGCTTGGGTGCAACAAGTTTTTGCCGCCGTTGCCGGTGACTTGTAAACTGGAAACTATTTTTGTTTTAGTTTTACTTTTTAGATTTCTTTGGTGCTTTACACTTGGTCTTGGTATTGAATTTGTCGGAGACAAGTTTGCAAACTAGTGATCTGGCAAGGGATAGGGGTTTGGTTGAACCAAGCCCCGAACCTGAGCAATGCTTTCACCAGTTGAGGAGAGAACCAGTCCTTCTCTCCTATATTTCGCAAATTCAAGAGAAACAAGACAATACTGCTCTAATGGTTGGAGATCAACTAGCCCACTGGACAACTCGCAAAGTGGCAATCCCACTTTCGAGAAATTTGACCTCCTCTTTTCAGAAACCAGCTGCTGGAGGTAACTTTGAGCTGAAACAGAACATGGCGCGGCTTATGATCAATAGTGGACAGCTTATGGGGCTTTTATGTGAAGATCCACTAGTCTATCTGTAGAACTTTCTAGAGATCAATGACAGATTCATCCTTACAGGTGTTCAACTGATTATGTTAGGCTGACATTATTCTCCTTTTCAGTATTGGGGGAAGCAAAGTAATGGTTGAGCACTGAGCCGGCAAGTTCAATCACAACTTAGGATGACTTAGCCCAAAAATTCCTCCTCTGATCCTTTCCATCTGGCAAGATTGTGAGACTGCGCAGTTAAATTATGTGCTTTAAAAAATGCAGATGAGAACTTATATCATATATGGGAGAGGTTTAAAGCTCTTCTTCGGGACTGTACATATCATTAATAGTCCAATGAGGTATTAGCTCATACTTTTATTGCGGTACTTGATCACAACCCAAAAATTTTGTTGGATTCAGCTGCAAGTGGTCAAGTATTGGAATTGATGTATGATGAGATGTATATCTTGTTGAACCGAATTGCACAAGGAAATCCTGAGTGGTATTCTGACTCAAGAAGTGCTACAAAAAAGGTTGCAGGTGTATTGGAGGTCGACCAGTTTACTGCTATAACCACTAAAATTGTTGCATAATAGAATCAGTTAACAACTCAATTCAATAATATGAAATTGGGGGTTACACAGCTTGTAACAATAGTTAACGCAATTCCGCAGAGAAGCACTTGGTGCGTGGTTTGTGGCAATAGTGGTAATTCTACAGATATGTATGCTGTCAATTCAAAGTCAGTGATGTTTGTGGGAAATATTCAAAGGCCAAATTTTAGGAACGCCTACAATCTAAGGTGGCAGACTCAACCATAAAATCAATAATAAAACTCCCAAAAATAACAGTTTCAACAACCACAGGCTCAAGTAAATTAGTCTACTGGAAATATAGAAGAGATTCTAAAACAAATTTTAGCTGCGCAAGCACAATTGGCAGTAGATATAAAGATCCAGCAAGTAGATATAATGAGCCAACAGATTGCTACAAGGAACTTGGAGTTGCAGATATGTCAGATAGCAGCAGCGTCGAATGCCAGGCATCAAGGTAGTTTGCCAAGTAACACTGAGAATCCTAAGCAAGTTATGGCAATCACTTTGAGGAGTGGTAAAAAACTTAATGAATAACCCCAAAGACAACTAAGGAGGTAGATGTGGAGTTGGCTCCTAAACACGTAGATGACAAAGTTGCTGAAAATTTGAGCAATTCTGAGTACTCAAAAACAAAATTTGTTGAACAGGTGAAGGAAAGATTGCCACTACCCTTACCAAAAAAGAATATAAAAGCGAAGGAGGATGCATGTTTTAAGGAGTTGTTTGACACGTTCTTATAGCTTCAAATAAACCTTCCTCTTTTAGATGTTTTCTAGGTAATGCCCAAGTACACTAAGTACTTGAAGGACGTGGTCACTAACAAAGTCAGTCTACAGGATGTTGAGACAGAATCACTCATTGAGGAGTGTAGTTTTGTGGTGATGTAGAAGATTTCCAAAAAGCTCAAAGACCTTGGGAGTTTTAATCTTTCGATTCAAATTGATAGAAGTGAAATGGTCTACACACTTAGTGATTTGGGGGAAAGTATCAACTTGATTCCTCTCTCTTTGTTCAATACTCAAGGCTTAGAGAAGCCGAGACCAAGCATAATTGTACTCCAATTGGTTGAACAGACCCTAGCTTGTCCTGAAGGGATCATAGAGAATGTTGTCATCAAGGTTGGTAAGTTTATTATTCCTGCTGATTTTATTATTTTGGATTTTAAGGAAGATGAAAGAATGCCAGTCATCTTGGGACGTCCATTTGTGGCGATGGGAGGAGCATTGATAGATGTGAGAGAAAGCACGCTCACAATGAGGCTGGATGATGAAGAGGCGGTATTCAAAGTGTACAAACTACTAAAAACATTATTCCACTACAACGATTTGTACATGATTACAGTGGTTGATGGGGATAAGTATGAGGTAGTAGAGTGGAGTTTACCAAAGACCTCTTCGAACTTTCTCATTGAGTATCCTAAGATATAACCACCCCAGTACGACATAAAGCAAATTGATGAGATTAAAAAAGCTACTATGGAGAGAGTTATTGACCATGAGAATTCACACTCTACAGGTATGAAACTAATAAGAAGATGGGGTCCGAGTGTGAGGAAGAGGTTGAAGGAAAACTGATGAGTCGAAGGTCGTGTCGCGACACTAAATGAGGCACTTCTTAGGAGGCAACCCAAGTTAAGATAGGTTTTATTTTTAGTATTTTTAGTTTTTACTTCACATAGTTTTTGTTTCGTTGAGTCATAGATTAATGGGAAGTCTGAGTACCCAAAAAACTAAGCTAAGGAGGCAAAGATTAAGTGTGGGGTCCCCGGACCCTCTTGATGTATAAAGATGCTACTAGCTAGGTCTAGAGGCCTCTGAGAGTATTTCTATTTCTACTTTTAAAGTATGCTTTGGGGAAAATGTAGATTTTTAAGTGTGAGGTGGGGAAATTCCCATTTTTAGGGATAATTTTAATTTTTTTTGTGTTAGGAATAAATATGATATTATTGTTGGTGCTATCTTTAATTGACTGATGCAAGTTTTTTGGTTGTAAAAAGCATGTTGATTATGTGAATTACTGCTTTTGAGTCTCCTAGGCTCATGTTTATGACTTTTGTACTTGTTGGCTTAATATTGAATTCATGCTATTATTTAGTTGAGAATCTATGATGACCCTGCTTGAGTTGAGTATGTGCCATGTGTGATGAGAGGTGTTTGTATATTCCTTATTGCACTTGATGCTAAAACTTTCCTGGTATGTGTTCAAAGCAAAATAAAGAGTGTGAGTTTAGGAGATGATATAGGAATTTATTTGATAGCCATATTTCATACCTTCTTTTGACCTACCCTTATACATAATCCTAGTTAGCCCTATTGAGCCTTTAGCTTATTTTCTTAGGAAGACTCATATGTAGCCTAATCCCTTCTTTGATTGACCTTAATTTGATTTAAAGCTCCTAAGCACTTTAGTGTAAAATTAATTAAGTTAAGGAGTTGGAAATTCAAGTAGGAGATAGGTAAAATTGAAGCCCCAAAGTGATAGTTATTAGTGTGTACAAGTGTTATGTGTTGTGGTTGGGAGTTGTGTAATGTAAAGAAAACAAATTTGTTCAAATTGAATAAGAAGTGAATAGACAATACTCCCATCATAGTGTTTGTGAATGATCTTAATGAGATGGTGAAAAACAAAAGATAGGGGTAAATAAAAATGGTGTGAATTGGTTGTTAAAGGTGAGTTGATTGTATAGTGTGATGTGTTAAAATGCTTAGGGATGATAGTTACTATTCTTGGCCAAAATAGTTCCTACCCATCCCTTAGCTTAAATTACAATCCTTAAAGACTAATTTGATCCTACGTTGTAACATACTGACTTAGTTGAGTACTACATTAAGGGAAAGCCTATGGTTCATCTTATGTAAATTGTGAATTCCTTGTGAGAGTGAGCATAACTTGATTTTTGTACCCATTCTATTATAAATTGCATATATGTGAGTGATTATAGGTAACTCTATTGTTGTTAGGGCACATATTTGATGATAGTTTGATGATTGGTATGATGTCTTTGACTGAACAATATGTATGAGTTTTCCAAATTGGTGAGTCAATTCTTGAGGCTAGGATGTTTTGAAGTATTGTTCTTGAACTTTCAATTGTGTATGTAACATGCTTAGTGTAAGGACTTACATTTTATGTAGTAATTGTGGTACTATCTTGAATATCTTGCTTGTAATGGAAGTTAGAGTCTTCTTATCTTATGATGCTTAGAGTAAGGAGTTGTTCAAAGACAAATAATGGCTTTAAGAGTTGGGTGGTGATCTATGGTGGATTAATGCACCTTAGTGTTGTTATCCTAGCTTATTTAGCCTTGTTTTGAGGACTTGTTGTGTGCTTAATGTGTTGATGATGATATAAAAAAGCATATAAGTGTTTAAGTAAGTGATTTCAATGTTCAAGGTGTTTTCCAAACATTCTTGTACTTAAATTGGTCACTTGATTTTCAAAAGTGAAAACTAGTGTTACTAGCTTGAGCTAGGTGTTTGTCTAGTCTATCGTGATGGATTCTAGTGTGTTTTGTAATTTAATAATAGTATTATTTTGTAGTTATGTGTGGAAAAGCTTATTTATAATTTTCAAGGTTCAATTGAATCAAGCCAAGAGTCAAAACAATAAGTTAAAGATCAATGTGGGGAAGCCTAGTCTTAGCTCGAGTTTCTAGTTCACCATTTTTGATATTGTGTTGTTTTGAGCTTCAATCAGTGGTGTATGATGATGTAGGATGATTGGTGATTATATTATGGTGATATATGAATGATATACAAGCTTTAAATTAAGTGTAAACAATACCACATGGCCGAGAATGAATCTACGGAAGCACAAGACATGACTTGACGTAAAATTGACATGTTTGATGTCACCAACACGTGTAGGACCTTAGAAAGGGATGTGGGGAGATTTACATGCATAGTAATCTTGATAAGGTAAACAAAAATAGTGTTCCCTCATTATGAGGGTGTGTTGCGACCCCTACTCCCATGAATTGACCCTCACGCCGCGACCCATATTCCACACATTGCCAAAAGCCTTGTCTTATAAATAAGACTCTTGTACTTGTTGTTATACACCTTGGATGGATTGGATATTTGGAGAGGGGATTCTACACACTTTAATTAGGGTTTATTTATCTTTACTTTATCTTTTAAAATAATTATATCATGTGTTCATTGAATTGGATTACGGTTATGTCTATTAGTGGAAAAACTCCCCCTTTCTGGGGTTAAGGCCAAGAACCTGTTTATGATTGCTTTGAATTGAGTTTATTTGGATTTATTATCGTATTTGGTTTGTTTTTTTATCCTTATTTTAACTATTTTAAGGATTCTCTACCCTTAGAATACATATATTATCGACCTTGTAAACCCGGGAGGGGGAATAGGAAGATAGAACGTGGGGATAAATAGAGCAAGATTATTATTCTTTTATAAAATAAGAAATTTGAATTAGAGACTAGAATAGCGATACACCTAGTAGCCTTACTTGGTTCACATAGGATGACATCTTAATTCTTCTAAATGGATTATTACATCTCCGCTCAATGTTGTAGTTGTAATATCTAGTTAGGTAGAAGGTTAAAGGTCGGGAGACCATAATCATACGATAAACCCTACGAATTAACAACTAAGATAAGTAATCTAACGAATAAGGTTCAATAGCGTAGTATGATTGTTCATAGTGCTTTAATCCCGGGCTTTCATCTATTGATTGTCCAAAGTCTTTTCTTTTCCGCATTTTTTTAGTTTACTTTAAGTTTATAAACTTTCAAAACTCTTTTGGTTACGTTACACTAGTTAATCTCAACTGTTAAAGTAAAATTGGATAGTTGCTTAACACGACTTTGAGGGATCAATATTCGGCTTTATTTAAGGCCACTGTACTATTTGGTGAAACCACATACACTTTTATGTGTGCTTGGGTGCAACAAGTTTTTGTCGCCGTTGCCGGGGACTTATAAATTGGAATTTTTTTTTGGTTTAGTTTTACTTTTTCAATATTTTTAGTGCTTTACACTTGCTCTTGGCATTGAATTTCTAGGAAATAGGTTTGCAAACTAGTGAGCTGACAAAGAATAGGGAATTGGTTGAACCAAGCCCCAAACCTGAGCAACGGTTTCACAAGTTGAGGAGAGAGGTGATATTTCTTCCCCGTATTCCGTAAATTTAAGAGGAACAAGATTATCCTACTCTAATGGATGAAGATCAACCAGCCCGCAGGGTAGTTCACGAAGTGGCAATCTCACTTTTGATAAATTTGACCTCCCCTTTTTCAGAAACCGGCTGCTAGATATAACTTTGAGCTGAAACAGAAAATAACGCATCTTTTAATCAGCAGTGGACAATTTATGGGGCTTTCACATGAAGATCCACAAGTCCGTCTGCGGAACTTTCTGGAGATCAGTCACACATTCATCCCTATGGGTATCTCAACTTATTATGTTAGGCTAACACTATTCCCCCTTTCACTATTGCGGAAGCAAAGTAGTTGAATACTGAGTCGGAAAGTTCAATCACAACCTGGGATGACTTAGCCCAGAAATTCCTCATCCGATTCTTTCTGTCTGAGAAGACTGCTAGACTGCACAACGAAATGTTGTGCTTTAAAAAGAAGCCAGATGAGAACTTATATCATGCATGGGAGAGGTTTAAATCTCTTTTTTGGGACTATCCACATCATCAGTAGTCTAATGAAGTATTAGCTCATACTTTGTTGAGGCACTTAATCACACCACAAAAAATTTGATGGATTCAGTTGCAAGTGGTCAAGCATTGGAATTGACAGAAGATGAGCTTTATACCTTGTTGACCGGATTGCACAAGGAAATCTTGAGTGGCATTCTGACTTAAGAAGTTCTACAAAGAAGGTTGCAGGTGTGTTGAAGGTAGACCAGTTTACTTCTATATCTTCTTAGATTACAGCATTACAAAATTAGTTAACAACACAATTCAGCAATATAAAATTAGGGGTTACACAGCCTGCAACAACAGTTAATGAAATTCAACAGACAAGCACTTGGTGCGTGATTTGTGGCAACAGTGGTCATTCTGTAGATATTTCTATTGCCAATTCAAAGTCAGTGCTGTTTGTGGGTAATGTTCACAGGCTGAATTTTGAGAATGCCTACAATCTAAAGTGGCATACTCAGCCACCAAATCAACAATGAAACACCTAACAACAACAGTTTCAGCAACCACAGGCTCAAGCAAATCAGACACTAGCAATATGGAAGAGATGCTGAAATAAATTTTAGCTACTCAAGAACAATTGACAGAAGATAAAAAGAGCCAACAAGTAGATATGAAGAGCCAAAAAATTACTACAAGGAACTTGGAGTTACAGATAGGTCAAATAGCAGCAATGCAAAATTCCAAGCCTCAATGTATTTGTCAAGTTACACTCAAAATCCTAAACAAGTTATGGCAGTCACTTCGAGGAGTGGTAAAGAGCTTAATAAAGAACCCCCAAAGAAAACTAAGGAGGTAGGTGTGGAGTTGGCTCCTAAACATGTAAATGACAAAGTTGCTGAAAATTTGAGGAATTCTAAGTACTTAAAAACTAAAGTTACTAAAAAGGTAAAGGTGATACCACCACTACCCTTCCCATAGAGGCATATAAAAGTGGAGGAGGATGCTTGCTTGAAGAAGTTCGTTGACACATTCAGGAAACTTCACATTATCCTTTCTCTTTTAGATGTTTTGCAGGGAATGCCTAAGTACGCTAAGTACTTGAAAGACGTGGTCACTAACAAAGTTAGGCTGTAGGATGTTAAGACAATATCATTCATTAAGGAGTTTAGTTCTATGGTGATGCAAAAAATGCCCACAACGCTCAACGATCCTGGGTGTTTCACTCTCCTAATTCAAATTGGCAACAGTAAGGTGGTCTATTCACTTAGTGATTTAAGGGCAAGTATCAACTTGATTCCTCTCTCCTTATTTAATACTTTAGGGTTAAGGAAGCCGAGACCAAGTATAGGTGTACTCTAATTGGCTAACCGAACCTTAGCTCGTCCTGAAGGGATCATAAAGAATGTTCTCATCAAGGTTGGTAAGTTTATTATTTCTACTAATTTTATTGTTTTGGATTTTAAGGTAGATGAAAGAGTGCTAATAATCTTGGGACATCCATTTTTGTCTACAGAAGGATCATTGATAGATGTGAGAGAAGGCACACTCACAATAAGGCTAGATGATGAAAGAGGTGGTATTCAAAGTGTATAAACTGCTAAAAACTCTATCCCACTACAATGATTTATGCATGATTATGGTGATTAAAGGGGATAATTATGGGGTGGTGGATTGTAGTTCACCAAGGACCTCTTCGAACTTCCTCATTAAGCAGCCCAAGACACAACCACCCAACCCGACATGATGTAAATTGATGAGATTGAAAAGGCTACTATGGAGAGAGTTATTGACCTTGAGAGTTCATACTCAAGATTCACAAAATGAATAAGAAGATAACATCCAAGTTTGAGAAAGAGGTTGAAGGAAAATGGATGAGTCGAAGATTAGGTTGTGTCACAACACTAAATAAGACCCTGCTTGGGAGGCAACCCAAGTTAAGGTAGGTTTAATTTTTTCACTATTTTTAGTTTTTATGTCACGTTGTCTTTGTTTTTGTTGAGTAATAGGTTGATGGGAAGTCTGAGTACTGGAAAACCTAAGCTACGGAGGCAAAGACTGAGTGTGGGGTCCCCAAATCCTCTTGATGTATAAAGATGCTACTAGCTAGGCCTAGAGGCATCAGGGAAAATTTCTATCTCTACTTTTAAAGTATACTTTGCGGACAATGTAGATTCTTAAGTGTGGGGTGGGAAAATTCCTATTTTTAGGGGTAAACTTTTTTTTTGTGTTAGGAATAAACAAGATATTCTTGTTGGTGCAATCTTTGATCGCATTATGCAAGCGTTTTGGTTATAAAAAGCATGTTGATTGTGTGAATTACTTCTTTTTAGACCCCTAGACTCATGTTTATGACTCTTGTACTTGTTGGATTAATGTTTAATTCATGCTATTGTTTGGTTGAGAGTCTATGATGATCCTTATTAAGTTGAGCATATGCCATGTGTGATGTGAGGTGTTTTTATATTCCTTTTTGCACTTTATAAGTTTTTTGGTTGTAAGAAGCATGCTGATTGTGTGAATTACTTCTTTTGAGACTCCTAGGCTCATGTTTACGAATTTTGTACTTGTTGGATTAATGTTGAAGTCATGCTATTGTTTGGTTGAGAGTCTATGATGATCTTGCTTGAGTTGAGCATGTGCCATGTGTGATGTGAGGTGTTTGTATATTCTTTGCTGCACTTGATGCTAGAACTTTCCTGGTGTATGTACAAAGCAAAATAAAGAGTGTGGGTTTAGGAGATGATATAGGAATTTCTTTGATATCCATGTTTCATACCTTTTTTTGACCTACCCTTATGCATAATGCTAGTTAGCGCTATTGAGCCTTTAGCTTATTTTCTTTGGAAGCCTCATATGTAGCCTAATCCCTTCTTGAATTGACCTTAATTTGATCCAAAGCTCCTGAGTGCTTTAGTGTAAAATTAATTAAGTTAAGGAGTTGGAAATTCAAGTAGGAGGAAGGTGAAATTAAAGCCCCAAAGTGATAGTTATTAGTGTGTACAAGTGTTATGTGTTGTGGTTGGGAGTTGTGTAATGTAAAGAAAACAAATTTATTCAAATTGAATACGATGTGAATAGATAATACTCCTACCTTAGTGTTTATGAATGATCTTAATGAGAGGGGGCAAAACAAAAGATAGGGGTAAATAAAATGGTATGAATTGGTTGTTAAAGGTGAGTTGATTGAATAATATGATGTATTAAAGAACTTAGGGAAGATAGTAACTATTCTTGGACAACATAGTTCCTACCAATTCCATAGCCTACATTACAACCCTTAAAGACCTATATGATCCTAAGCTTTAACATTCTGATATTAGTTGAGTACTACACTAAGGTCAAGCCTATGGTTCATCTTGTGTTCCTTGTGAATTCCTTGTGAGAGTGAGCATAACTTAATTTTTGTACCCATTCTATTATAAATTGCATCTATGTGAGTGATTATGGGTAACTCTCTTGTTGTGAGGGCACATATTTGATGATAGTTAAGTGATTGGTATGATGTCTTTTACTAAAAAATATGTATGAGTTTGCCAACTCGTTGAGTCAATTCTTGAGGCTAGGATGTTTTGAAGTAGTGTTCTTGAACTTTCAATTATGTATGTAACATGCTTAGTGTAAGGACTTGCATTCTGTGTAATCATTGTAGTACTAGCTTGAATGTCTTATCTATAGTGGAAGTGTAGAGTCTTCTTATCTTATGATGCTTAGATTAAAGAGTTATTCGAGGACGAACAAGGGCTTTAAGTGTGGGGTGGTGATCTAAGGCGGATTTATGCACCTTAGTATTGTTATCCTAGCTTGTTTATCCCTGTTTTGAGGACTTCTTGTGTGCTTAATGTTTATGATGATATAATTAAGCATATAAGTGTTTAATTATGTTATTACAATGTTGACGTTGTTTTCCAAACAAGTTTTTACTTAAATTGGTCTCTTAGAGTTCAAATGAGAAAACTAGTGTTACTAGCTTGTGCTAGGTATATGTCTAGTCTATTACTATGGATTCTAGTGGGTTTAATAAGTTCCTAATGGTATTATTATGTAAATATGTGTGTAAAACTTGTTTATAATGTTCAAGTGTCAATTGAATCAAGAAAATAGCCAAAACAATAAGTTAAAGATCAACGTGCAAACCTAGTCTTAGCTCGAGTTTCTAGCTCCCTGTTCTTGATATTGTGTTGTTTTGAGCTCTAATCCGTGGTGTATGATGATTTAGGATAATCGGTAAATTTATTATGGTGATATATGAATGATATATAAGCTGGAAATCATGTGGAAATAATACCACAAGGCTGGGAATGGATCAGCGAAAGCACAAGACATGACTTGATATAAAATGGACACGTTTGATGTCACCAGCGTATGTAGAACCTTAGCAAGGGTTGTACGGAATTTTCCATGCAAAGTAAGATTCCTAATGGACACAAAATAGTGATCTAGTGATAAGGGCGCGTCGCGGCCCCTACTCCCATGAAATGACCCTTGCATCGCGACCCATATTCTGCACCCGGCCAAAAGCCTTGTCCTATAAATAGGACTCTTGTACTTGTTGTTATACACCTTGGAAGACTTGGAGCATTGGAGAGTGAAAGATACAAAATTTAATTAGGGTTTATTTTTCTTCACTTTAGATTTTTAATGGATTTTATCACGTGTTCATTGAATTGGATTACAGTTATGTCTATAAGTGGCTAAACACCCCCTTTTCGAGGTTAAGACCAAGAACATGCTTACGATTGCTTTGAATTGAGTTTTTTTGGATTTATTATCATATTTGGTTGTTTGTTTATTATTTTTTTTAACTATTTTTAGGATTCGTGTCTCTTAGAATACGTATATTGTCGACCTTGTGAACCCCGGAGGGGGAACAAGAAGATAGAATGTGTGGATAAATAGAGCAAAGTTCTTATTCTTCTATAAAATAAGGAATTTGAATTAGTGACTAGGATAGGGATATACCTAGAAGCCTTGGTTGGTTAACATGTAGGATGACATCTTAATGCATCTAAATGGATTATTACACTCTCGCTCAACGATGTAGTTGTAATGTCTAGTTAGGTAGAAGGTTAGAGGTTGGAGGCCATGATCATACAATAAACCCTACAAATCAACAACAAAGATAAGTAATATAACAAATGAGGTTCAATAGCGTAGTATGATTGTTCATAGTGCTTTAACCCCGAGCTTTCATCTATTGATTGTCCAATGTCTTTACTTTTCCATATTATTTTAGTTTACTTTTAGCTTATAAACTTTCAAAAAATGTTGCACTAGTTAATCTCAATTGTAAAACTAGAATTGGATAGTTTCCTAACACAAGTCTCTTAGGGATTGGTATTCGGCTTTATTTTAGGCCACTATACTACTTGGTGAGTCCACATACACTTTCATATGCACTTGGGCGCAACATTGTCTTACCTACTGATGGGTTGTAGTAGGTGTCATCATAACCTCAGAATTGGGTCATGTTAAATTGGTGTCAGAACCTAGGTTTATCGGTGTTGTTGGTACAGGAGCTAAGTGCCCAAAAGAGTCCTGTGGATCAATATAGAGACATCTGTATCTTTTTTTAAGAGGCTATGGGGCTTAGAAATTCCATATTATTGACTTCTAATCATGTGTGCGCATTTCTATAAAATTCTAGATATCTCTATTTACTCTACTCTTTCTCAAATGGATAGCACGAGGTTGTTGATAGATATTGGTTTAATTTCTACGCGTGTTACCAGAGTTTCATTAAGAGTCAAACTAGGGAGTAAGAGATTGATATCAAGGATTTTCAATGTTAGCTAGAGGGTTTGGGTCTAGCCCAGGCTTCGACAGAGTTTGTGACCGTCTCAATTTTTTTAAGATACAGTGTTAGGAATTCTGAGTTTTTTATAGATACTTCACAGTTAGTGATAGTTCCCAGTACATCGAGTGGTTTCTAGTCTGGAGTTGGGTTTGTTGGTGTTCAACAGGGATTTTTATTGATTTCAAAGTATGAAATTGGTTTTTAAAGTGGGCTATACGTACTTCTATGCTATATTCTTTAGAGCATGAGATGGTGCATGGATTTATCAGAGGATTAGCCTTACCACTCTATTTGGCATTAGAGTATTTGATAGTATCTGGGGCTTTTTTATCTCTGGTGGTTAATCATGTAAGGACTTATAAGGCATATATTAAAATATATGGACGTGGTGGTAAGAGACCATATCTGCAGTATAGTGTTAGTGGTACTCTATCCAGAGGTAGGGATCCTCTCAGTGGATATCAATATCACTTACAGCCTATCAGGTTTATACATATAGCACCTTAAATTATAGGTGTCTCTTAAATAGGTTGTGGTGGTCACAGTGGACAGAGTCTTAGTCAAGCATTATAGAGTTCTCTGTCTAGGTCTTCAGGCCACAGTGAACGTTCTGGGTTAGCAGTTGTAGTACATTTGTTCTGGGGGTATGTTTGTATTGTAGAGTAGTTTGTTATTGGTGTAGGGAGTGTCCCAGGCATTAGTCAGTCTGTCAATTAGGATCAACTCATATTTCTTGCTAGGTTAGAGCTTTCGGGGTTTGCTATGACTATAGAAAAACCAATCATTAGTATAAAGGGTGTCCCAAGCGAGGGATATTGTTAGTCAGCACAGTCAGATCACTCTCACAGGGTTGTGGAACCTTTGTCTAGAGGCGGTTCCCTTGGTATTTCATTTGGTCATTCAAATACTTAGCTCAGGGCCGTACACATTCAGATTGTACTTCTTTAAATAGGTCAGGAACCATGGCTTTAGATTTTATCATTATAGTTGCAATTTTAATTTACAATTTTTTTGTTCTAAGTTAATTGAGTTGGGATTTTATACCCATCGGTGTTCTTATGCCTTGATATTTTTATACCCATTAGTGTTCTTATGCCTTGATATTACAATATTGATTGTTGTATGCCTTCGTGCATATATTTGCATATATAACTACTCCTATAAGTATTTTCTATTAATATTTGATTGAGTAGACCGATATTGTGTTGACTTAGGGTATAACACTTGGGTAAATCCCATTTCCCATGGCTTGACCTTATTGTGATCTTAGAGTGGTACTAGTTATTTTTTATTTTGTTCCACATGCACTTTATACTGGTGTTATTATTTCTATTGTTATTTATTTATACTTGATAGATGAACAAACTAGCATTATCTTGTTAGTGTCCCCTTCCTAGCGATTCTTGCTCGTTTGGCTTAGAACCTTGGTTGGTTGGTTTTTCTTTTTATCGACAAGGCCGGTTCAATTTTTTGGAGAGTCGCAGAAAGAAAGGTTTGGCCTTTCAAATTTTTTTTATGACTCTATAATTTACGATCCTTTTCTAAAGCATGTTTCTTATGTTAATAATTTTGGGGTTGTTCTTCTAATTTGTCTGGTTCATCACCCAGTAGTGATTTTAAGCTTAGTATTGGTATTGGGTTGAGTACTCTATTCTTTTTACAATGTGATTCATGGTTCAATTGAGTTAAGCTTGGTTTAAATTGGTGAATTCAAAATTTTCTCATTTCGATATTTGCTCGGCCTAATATGACTTCATGAAATACTTTTGCTTAGAGATATGTGCTTGTGTATCAGCTGTAGGTAACCAAAGTGGATGTATTTTAGGAGTGAGCATTTGTCTTCATGGATTGAGTATTGGTTTGACCAGATGCATTCCAAGATCATAATTTTTTCTAAGTTGCTCGAGATTTGGCTACCATTAGTATTGTTTGCAAACCTGGGGAGTTCTTAGTTATGTTTTGATGTGTTATGCCCTCACTGGATAAGGATTTGACTGCTTGTATCCTTATACTGTGATTTTTCTCCGTTGTGATTATGTTCTTCTGTAATATTTTAGTTTTAGCCCTTGTTGGAATCATTGAATATTTGTGTAGTCTCTGAAGGTGAGGTTGGCATGGGTTATATGATTGATTTCTAGTAGTGGGATTGATTTGGGTATTTGACCTTAGAAAAGAAATATTGTCTACAGTTGTGATTTTTGACTTTTCATCAACAGGTTGACTAGGTCTATTCACTACCTATTGATTTAGTTTTCTTTGGTTGAGGTAGATTATATTAGACAGAAGTTCAAAAGATGGTCCATTGGCATATGATGTTGATTTCTACTATTATTGATGTTAGTTCTCAGTTTTTATTGATTTTTTAGATGTCTGCTCAGTGGATGAGGTGTACTCGATTTAGGCTTATTATGGTTTTACCAACTTTTGGTAGGGACTGAGTAGATCGTTTAGTTTCAAGAGATTGTTCTTTAGAATCATGACTATTAGTTTTCCAACAATCGATATTAGTCATCACTATTTTAATATGTAGGTAGAACACCTTATAAGAATTTGTTCATATGATAGTCCATGTGGATTTTTGGTGGGTCAACTTCTCCTTTGAGGTTAGTGCAGTGTGATTATGCGAATAGGACTCAGGTGATGCGGGAGATGTTCTATGCAGTTTAGAGTAGACATCAGGTTTGGAAAGGCAAAAGAATATTAGATATGTGGTTTGGATTTGGTTGTATGATTCATGCCTTGGGTTGTATTTAGAATGGTTGAGCATGTACTATATTGTGGTTTGGGTTTGCATGCTCGGTTCAATTGGAGGCAAATTAATTATTGAGGATAAGTTTTTGGTCATTTGGAAAGTGAAGTAAATATGTGAATGAAAAAAATGATAAATGTAGAAAAATCCCTTGGAAGTGTTGGTTGGCCTTAGAGGTTATCTAGGAAGTATTTCTCGAGGTATATGAGCCCAGTACCTTATCTTTTTTAGCTCTTTCTATTACTGAATTTCAAGGATGAAAGTCCTTTTAGAAGTGGATATTGTAATGACCCTCCAGGTTATTTTCTCTATTTTTATGCATTTTTGACATTTTGTGCCTCCCTATAGTGGCTACAGGTCATTTGAGACTTGTTAGAACCACCAGTTCAGTTTTTAGGCAATTCATTTGGGGTTCTAAGACCATTTCTCTATTTTAGAGATTTTGTAAGAAACGGGTTTTGGATAAAAAAATTCTAGTAAACAACCTCTAATAAAAATTCTAACATTATTGTTAGCTACGAAACACGGATTTTAGGCTAGAGGGGATTATTAGTCTGGGTTTTGAGGCTTCCGAACTTATTTTGGGCTATTGGTTAGAAACCGATAATAAAACTATGGGTGTAGGGGTCACTTTTTATCGAAATTACCTTGGATGGACATTTTTATGGTTCTATTGAGTTTGAAATGTGTAATTTGGTATGGTAGCATAGATTTTTTTTCGCGCATGGGGTTTCATATGAATCTTGAACACCGATCAAAGTCTGTTAGGACTTAGAGATTTTGTTGGTTGTTGATATCTGGTGCAACCATTTTAGCAGTTAGAGAGCCACTTTAGTAGTATTACCAACTAGCTATGAGTACCTTTAGTGGTCCATGTTCGCTTTAGCAAACGTTACATTAGCAACTAGGGTGCCACTTTAGTAGGCCCTCTCTCCTCTTTGCCCGGCGGCTTTAGCGATAGCCATTAAAGTGGTCACTGCTAACATTTAAATCTTTCTTTTCCTTTATTTTACCTTTATTTTCTAGGTTATTTTATAACATTGTAGGAGTTTGGGGCTGAGAAACTGTGGAAAATCATCCATTGAGGCTAAGGTAAGCCAATTCAACACCCTCGATCATTTTCCGTTGTTTTTCCCCATCAAATTATGCTATTTTCATTGTAAATTTTCAAAAATTAGGTCTTAAATGTCTTAACTTTGTGCGATGATTTGGGCCCCAATCGAGACCCCGTTTATGCTTAACTTTTGAGCACGCACTCCCTGTCCTTCGAAGAACCTCAAAATAAATTCAACTTTAGAATTTGTTTGTGGGCCCTAAGGGCCTATTCTTGACCCACACTTTTGTATTTTAATATGAGTCTCATTTTACTCATATTAACATGTATATTATAATTTTGATTGTGTGATGTCATTCTAAGATCATAGAGCAAAGACGAGCAGTTCGTAGATGAGTTGAGACTGCGATTTGGTTATGAGGTAAGCAACGATCTACTATTCTTTATGAGATTCCATATTGTATTGATTCCATACTAGGTAGGTATTATAGGATAGGTTTCTAACTAGTTGTATTATGACTTGACCTGTTTAGGGGATTCGGGATAGAAATGTAACTCAATCCTTACCCTAGAATACCCGTTATGGTTGTAGGATTCTATTACACCTAATTATAGACTTATTTAACCATATATTGATATGAAGGATTCTTTAGTATAAGACTTACCATATTACTTAGTGAACTGGGAGATATACCTCTATTAGATCCTTCAATTAGTTTTATATCCTTGTTTACGTAGTTTCCAAAATTACGACGCTGATGTCCTATTAATTTATACATTGTTGGACTTGAGGCCGTGATTGTGAGACCAGTTGGACACCAGGTTAGTACTCTATCCTTTAAAAGGACTTAGTTCAAGTTTATAGACACTTATGGTTGTATTATTTGAATACTAGTGATGGCATGCATATATTTAGATGCGTTTATGCTTTTTTAGCAGTGTGGTTCCAATCTAAACCTTTATTTTGCTATAATTTTCTAAAAAGGAATTTCTTCCCACATTATGACTTTATGACTGATTCTTTTAATGGAAGTCGCTCCATCTTTATTATTGACTTATGAACATTTTAAATTAAACTTACTACTTTTGGAGTTTAGACCGTAGCAGATTCTTGTCTATTCTTGATATATGCAGTTGTCACTATTTACTTACGTTGGTCGAGGCAGATTCTATCCCTTTCTATACTATTTTATTATTTTTTTTCCTAATTCAATCTCAAACACAGACTCTATGGATTCCTACTTATTTTAGTCTCAGTTTAATTTCAAACACTTATTACACATATTTACCTCTGGTACTAGATGGAGTGGATTGGTTATAGATTATAAAAGTCCTAATTTAGGATTAGGCAGTGGATACATATATCTCGAGTCTCCTATAGACACCTTTATATGATGAGGTACAATATCAGAGAAGGATAAGTACCGTTGATCCTGCCTTTGCGAGCTATCAAACTAGAGGAGGTGTATACACTTTTATTAGATATGGTACTTAGTTTATCTTGTATCATCTTGTTCTTTTCATGACTCTTATTCATTCATACACATTGCCTATCACCAATATAATTGTTTGTCATTTGTACCTATCAGTCTTATGGAGGCTGAATAGGTATAGGCTAAGTAACACCCCATATTTTCGAGCTAGTCTTTGAACCATCATTCCTACGTGGATAAGGCATAATCCAAATGATTCCCATGAGAATATATGTTTTATGTTCTTTATCATCGTGTTTGATGTGCTTTCGAGGTGAAAATGTTCATAGGAATCACTTAGAACAAAGTTGACCTAAGAGTCTTTCATTCGTCTAAAGTTTAGTATTTGATTCTACAAGGGTCTACTTTGAATGTGTATAACTTTTGATATACGTATAAATTTGCAATTCAATACCCACCAAATTTTAGATAATTGAGTCATCTTTCCAACGATACCAATTTTGCCTTAATCCGCTACTCGAGTGAAAAGTTATGGCATTTTCTGTGAGGGATAGTAAGGGGTTGCGATAGTCCCACACCGCGATGGCTATTCCACTCGACTAGGGGTCACGTCGTGAGGGCTGCTTAACCCAACTAGGGGTCGCACCGCTGGGGCTATTCCCCTATAGTTTTAGCTTCTTAAGGGTCAAGGGTTACTTTGGTCCTTTTCCCTCAACCCCAAACGTCCAAAGCACGAATTATAACACCCAAAAGGGCATTATTTGCCCATCTTCCTCAAATAAACTCATGTAAAAACCCTCCTCCATTCCGAAAAATAAAAATCCAAGCGTCACCATTCAAGAACCTTCAAGAAAAGTTAATTCTCTTTCAAGACCAAAGCTTTAAGGTTTGTTAGATTTTCATCCATGGGTCCTTTCCACCCATGGAGTCCAAGAATCCAATTTTTAAGTTTAAAAAAATGATTTTTACATGTTATTATGAACTTTATCCATGAACTCCAACGAATTTTGATTTTACATAACGTTTACAAGTAATTGTTTTTGAAATTAAACTTTACATGTTTGAATGGAGCTATTCGCATGTTAACTCCCTAAATCCATGATATGTAGTATTTCAATTATGTTAGCATCTTATGTTTTGACTATTGTCATGCTCAAGTCTATGAATTTCAAGTGTTTGATGAAATGTCTAAATGATTGGGGTTTAAATAATGACCTTTTTTTATGTTTCCAAGAGTTTTTGATAGAAAGAGTCCTTACACGTTAAAAGTTGAAGTATGTTTAGCTATATCTTGGTAATTTGATTTTCAAGTTATGTTTTCAATTGATTTCACGTGGAATGCATTATAGTATGTTTTAAATATTGTGACTTCCATATCATGTTCATACGAATACATAATAAAACCCTCAGTTTATGATTGGTCATGTGATTATGCTATCTTTTCATGTTTAACAAGTATCCCCATGTTAAAATCTTAGATCCCATGTGGTTGATGAAATGTTTAAGTGAATAATTATGAACAATGGTTTCCTTCCATGGTTTCAAAGCTTTCATGTGGTCCTATTGTTATTGCTATCGAGTCCTGGGGGTTATGAATACCCAAAGTTTAGTTGTTTACTTAGTTTCAGTAGCTTCAGAATAGTTTTAGATAAATCATGAACATTAGCACTCAGTTAGCCATCTTGATCAGTTACTTATCCAGTTAAGTTAGTTTAGTCTAGTAATCAGTGTCATTCAGTTGGGAGTAGGATTCAGCACCGAGCAAACCTAGGGATAGGGGCTCATCCACCAGTTAGAATTGGATCCTTAGGAGTAATCCACTAAGTTCCAGAACTATGTAGCCAGTGTAGGTTATGAGATGTCACCTGCCAATTTAGGAGTGACACTCTTAGGATCACTTGCCAGTTCAAGACTAATCTCAGGGGTCACCCCCAAGATTAGAACTGACTCCATAGCTATTTTTATTACTCGTGGCACGATACTAGCACCCTTCCAATTGGGTTCATTGGTTGGACCCCAATCAACTCATACTGGGACATGTCATTTAGATAATACCTCCTATATTTTTAGTTTCAGGACTCAATTCAAAATTCATTTCAGTCTTGCTTGACCATAGCATATAGTTTATCAGTTTACAGACTATTTCAGAACTTGTTTTATTCTTGGTCATGCATTCTCAGTCTTTACAGTTTTCATGCATTCTTACTCAGTACCTCATGCTATACATTCGTTCAGTTATTACGCATGCACATGAACACATGTATATCAGTCTAACCTTATTTAGCATACCAGTACATTCAAAGTACTGATTGCATACTCGTTTCTTGTGCTATGATGTCTTATATCATAGGTTTGGATGCTCAGATTCTCAATCGTACTAAGACTTTTCAGTGCATCAGAGTCAGCAACCATGGTGAGTCCCCATCCTTCGAGGATGAGTTATCTTATATTCAATTATGCCAGTAGTTTAGTTATTTAGTCAATCAGAGTTAGTTGGGGGCTTGTCCCATCAACTCCACAATCAGATAGTTTTGAGGTTTTTAGACTAGTACAAACAGTTGGTCAGTTTTCAGTTGTGATTATCAGTTATTTTATCAGTATTTCTAGAATGTTTCTAGACGTTTTAAACCATGATTCAGTATTGATTTCAGTTGTTAAAACCTTATGGAGTTTTAGTTGAAATTTTGCACATGTTGTTTATTAGTTTTATTTAGTGTTCATAGCAGGTACCAGCTCATGAGTTAGCTTATGTTCTCTAAGGACCATAAGCACCGTATGGCATCCAGGGTGTACTCCCGGAGCATTACAGGCTACATTTGATATTTGGTGAGTGATTGATTACACCTTTCAGGCTTATGGAGGTCCCTTTAGATTATTATTTGTTCATACTAGCTGATTATATCATTATTGTTTTGATTTTTTATATGGTTTGTAGTTGGCTGGTATGGATTGGTACCCAGGGTTTTAGATACACTTCTGAGTTCCTTTACTCTTTATTATGGTAAGATTTATTATTGTTATATATATCACTTTATGATAATTCGTATTTTGGTTAGAGACCCTGATTATTCTAGAGTTAGCTCCCTTATTACTTATGATCCATGTGATGTAAGCCTAGCTCCCTCAAGATAGTACCTTCGCGTTTGATTATCTGCATAGCTCCATCATATATCCATTCTTATCTACCTGTATTTTGTTTATAATTTCTTTTCTTCCTCCTATTATTTATATTGTATATCTCTTTCCTCAATCTACAATTGTACATTGAGTATTTACTTATGGTATCACACTTTCGTCCTTCATTTTTAATAGAATAGAATATTTTATCTTTATTATTTTATAAACATTATTATATTTTGATTCCTATATAGTTGTTTATTATTAATTTTTCTACTTTGCATACTATTTATACTTACATTATAATTGGAGCTTAGTCGATCGATGCCTACTAGGTATCTTATATTTGGTACTCATACAACACTTCTGCACCCTGTAGATCATAATGCGAGTTCTATCTATTGATTTGTGCATCATGTGGAGCTGCCATGGATAGCAAATTTAGGGTGAACTTCTAACGTTTGGAGTTATTCCTTCTCTTCCTCTTTTGGTGGACTGATCTTTATTTTGTGTTTTAGAGATAATTTTGTATATATTTATACATTATGTTTACTTGTACCCCTGCCTTGTTAGTAGCTATTGTACTGACTTCACTAGATTTTGGGGTTACTTCTTTATATCAGTCTTTTTATTGGACTTATTTTTTGTTGCTTTTTTTGTTTTCTCTTGAGAGACAATTTATAGATGCTCTAGGCTATGAGTTGGCCTACCTACCGAGGAGTTATAGTAGGTGTCATCATTACCTAAGAAATCAGATCGTGTTAATTTATGTTTTACTTTATTTTAGTACAAATTTCCTAAGGTGCTTATTTTATTGATGTGAGATTATATTTATTCTATATTATCCAAATCTGATTATGCGTGTACTATATCAAATCTAATTTGTGTGGTTTCAATTGTTTATTATTGTGTTGAAGTTGGGAGTTTCGTTTTTTCTATTTTTTAAGTGTATAAAATATGTAGCCTTTCTATGTTTTGTTTTTATTTTAGTATAAATTTTCTAAAGTGCTTACTTTATTGACGTCAGATTATATGTGTTTGTCTTATATTATCCAAATATGATTATATATGCATTGTATCAAAGTTGATTTGTGTGATCCTAAAATTTTTTTTCATTGTATATTATTGTGTTGCTAGATGAGAGCTCCCTTTTCTCTTTTTTTTTTTAAGTATAAAAGATATATGATCCTCTATGTGTCCGAAGTCCTTCACAAAATATGAAATTCACCAATTATTACTTCTTCTATGTTTTCTAGTAACAAAAATATGAAGTGTTTACTTTTATGATGTGGCCTTCAAACATGATTTTGTGCGTTTTTTTTCTTCAAATAATTCAACATAAAAAAAAATTTTGTTGACCTTATGATGAGGGTAAATGGATTAAAATCCCCTAACTAATATATAAAGATAAATATGTTACTACTTGGAGAGACATTGCTTCTAATATGATAGACTACTATAAGATATAAGATGACAATACAAAAAACTTAGAATTTATAGCTACGAAACAACTACTTGTAAAAGATTTATGTCGGAAAATTTTCTTGGTTGAAGAGTCTGAAAGTATTAACATACTCTAGTCATTATTAAATGAGCAATTCAAGGTGATTCATTTTTTTAGTGTTGAAGTTTAAAAAATTAGTTTCTGCTCCAGCTTTAATTTATTATGCTAAAGTACATTTTATTGAGTGTGATAGAAACTGATGTTAAGTCAGAAAGTGATACTAATAATAGTGATAAGTTATATGATAAGGAATATAACTTTGGGGAGTTAGAAGTCATTAAGATGTAGCAGAATAGAAAGTGAATGAAAAACTTGATAATAATAAAGAACTTCATTTTTAATGACGAGTCTTGAATTTGTATACCCTTGCAAATAAGAAACCACTTAGATGAAGCAAAGTGACTGAATAAGATTGAAGTATATATGTGAGAGACACTCCATTTATTTTTTTAATTTTACTAGATGGTACGGGTCCAAAATTTAAGGTTAAAATCATAATTGAAAAGCACACCCATGAGGATGCATTTACAAATGCTAGAGCCGTCATAACCTTTTTAGTTCAATATTTAAATAGTAAAGTGTAGAATATTCCCAAGTTAAAGATCAAGAATATGAGACAAGACTTTGATGATCAATTCAAGTTGAATGTTAATCCCTCAAAGTCGAAAAAGTCCAAGAGAATGTCACTTTAAAAAATTAAAGGAGGTTTCTTAAAAGAGTACAACAAGTTTGAGGCTTATGAAAATGAGATTAAGTTGAGCAATTCAGGTAGTGATATAGTGATAAATTTATTAAAGAATGGTTAGATCAAGATAAAAGAAAGTTTCTTAAAATGTACGTATGCTTCAATGCATTAAAATTGGGATGGAAAGAAGGGTTTAGACTCTTCATTAGACTGGATGAGATTTTTTTGAAAGGACTTTGCAAGAGAAAATCACTTGTGGCTATGGAAAAGATTATGAGAATTGTTTCTATTCATTGGTGTGAACTCTAGTGGATAAGAAAACAATAAGATCTATACATAATCTCTACAATTGCTAGAGAAGTCATTGGATAAGAAAAATGGTGAAAGTCCTTAATGACTGATATTTAGAAGGTATGTAGAAGGTATATTTATGTTTATTTGTATCATTTTGTCCACTACTTATGCTTTAATGTAACTAAATATATATTTGTTTTACATGATCAGGAATGATAGATACAATAAAAATGTCCTTTTTTTATTCAACTAAGTACTTGAAGATGCTGTAATTTCTTTTTAATACTTCTTGACTAACCATTCACTTTTAATGATTTATAAGTAGTGTATTAAGCATATTGTGGCCAACAGGAGAGGAAATTTAGGTCAGGAGAGATGAAGAAACTGCTTTGATGGGCTGCTTAAAATACTTATAAAGAGATTTCAAGGACTAGTTGAATACACTTCATGCATTATTCGAGAATGCTGCCAAAAACTTGATAAAATTTAAATCAGTAAAGTGACATAGAGCATATATATATATATATATACACTATTTGCATAAATCAAATGGTCAGTAATAAATTCATGGAGTTCTTCAACTCTTGTATATTGAAACCATGGTGCAAGCCAATTTTGAATAAGCTTGAAGACATAAGAGTCAAGATAATGAATAGGTTGAAAGAGAATGAAAATAAGATAAATAAATGAAAGGATAATTTTAGTCCTAAGGGAATGAAATCATTCATTGACCATAAGAAGATAGCTCAATTCCACTATTAATTTTGATGATGGTATTAGCTATGAATTGTCCGAAGGTAAAAACAGGCATATAGTGAACTTGGTGAAAAAGAAACACACTTGAAGATTTGAATTTTCATCTTATCCTCTTATCAAGGATATGGAGTATAATAAAATTAAACCCTATCATATGAAAAAAGAGGACAAATTTATGGTACAGTAAGAAAACATACTAGAAAACATACAAAGCCAAATTACTTTCTACAAAAGGTGAAAACATCTAAAATATTTTGTCAGAAAATAAAATAAACCCACTAGATTTTGTGAAAACTGTTGGGAGACCAAGGACCAAAAGAACCAAAAAAAGATCCAGCAATTAAAAAATTAGGATAATCAGCTAACTCAGAAAAGAAAACTATGACATATCGTATGTGTGGTTCAATAATAACTCATAATGCAAAGATATGCAAGGTTACAATTTTATGCATATCTATATAAGCGAATAATTTTAAAAATATTTACATGAACTATTTTTATGTATTTTAATTTAGTTTATTGAAAAACATCAAGGGGTAGGATCGGAGAGAAACAGAGACAAAATAAAAAAATCTCAAAATTAGGTTCAATATATCATGTGTGATACTAATAGTTCAGCCCCTCAACCAACACAGAAAAAATAGTATCATTTCATACCCATATTTAAACTACCAAAACAATACCATGAACCATTTGGTCCTGTCAGGAAGCCTGACAACGATCAATATTTAAGGCCTCAAATTGTTGTTGAAGACATTACAAGGGTATTGGAGGGTAAGCTATTAGAATTTTATTTGGGAGTAGATTGATAAACTTTAAAGGTGATTTTACTCAGTTAGTGAGCCTACAGATCTACCTTATTTACCTACTATGCTTACGTGAAATGGAAACAAACTATTAATACCAATCAATTGAAAAATGCAAGATAGAAGAAGCTAATAAAGTTAAAGATGAAAAGGGCTAATGTGAGATCCCAAATTTAATATGTTGTGACTAGTTCCAAGCATTGAATTGTAACACATCATATTTTTAGGCTAGAACCTGAATTATCTCTCCTATATATATAAACTTGAATCCCATAATTTCTATTTAGAGGTATATGTGAATATCAATTCTTTAATGTGGAAACATCTTTGGATATGAATATAAGTCATAAAAATCTCCTAGCTTAAAGTTAAGTTGAGCACTCTCCTACCGATTGAATTTTAGTTGATTTTTTTCTTGGATCAACTTCCATTAATCATTACTCATAGAGTATGAAGGTTTATATGGCCTACTATATATAAAATTAAAGATCTTTGAGTCCTCTTTCCAATGCAACTGACCTCTCATCAATCCGAGTTCGAAGTAAAAACTTATAGGTGTTTTATTGAGGCACTGTACAGGGTGCGTGATGGGGTGTGCGGGGCAAAGCTCTTGCTGCACGATTAAGGTCTTGGGGCACAACTGGAGCTATGATTTTGGGTCCACGATGCGACCCTCTCTTTCCAAACATTAATATATGGTTTTTCCTCTTTAAATCAAGGGCAAAATAATCCTTTCACCATCCATAACTCCCCCAATACGTTTTTATAACCCTAGAGTTGTACAAGATTAGAGGTAAAATCTCCAAATCCTCATTCTCTTCCTCCCAAGTACATCAAGGGAAATTTTCCAATTCCAAGGCTTATGGTTTCCAATCTCAAGGTTCTTCTTTAATTTTCCTTTGTCAAAAGGTATGTAGAACTATTCTACTATTCACGGGCTTGAAAAATATGTTTTTATAGTACTCTAAGTTGTGTTTATATGTAAATGGTATGGATTTTGAAATTTGTTCGAAGATCATGCATCATGAACCCCTTCTATGATGAATTCTGTATTTATTATGGGTTTTTACCATAATCTTGAGTTATATTCATGTGTATATATGTTATGAGTTTCGAGAATTGATTTAATAGCATAATTTATGAAATTTTCTCTTTCATCATGAAATCTATTTTCCTTAACATGTTATAGGTTGTTCAAACGGATGATAAAAAGCTGAGTTTAAAATGCTCTATTTTCATTTATGAATTGACATTGTGTTATGTTCTAATGAGAGAGAGTGTTTTCTTGTTTTCTAAATGCTCTTTTGTTTTAATAGGAGATTTCATGTGATTTATGCAAGAGATTACCACCTTATGTTAAAGTCTTGAAAAGAGGATGTTTTTGCATAAGTTTTCATATGTTATTTAAAATTAGAACTCTCATGTGATGTTTAACTCTTTTGATGGTTAAATAACATATTTTTAAATAAAAAGGCTATGATATGATATGACATGATATGATATGGCTAATACGGTTTGCAAGTCATGGTATAACAATATCAAATCAAAAAAATGCCATGATAAACTCAGACTAGATTAGACAAATGACTTTTCAGACTTCAAACCATGTTTTGAGAAAGTATGCATGTTTTAAGAAGCTAAAATATGAGCTTAAAGAGAGTTAGGTAGCTTACCGAGAAGGCACAAGTTTAGATAACTCATAGCCTAAAATCATGTTTTCTCGATGCGAGATTGATCTTGCCCTAAAATATGGATGATCATTGTATACTTGCTATATGCAGTTGAATGCTAGACTAGACACTCCAATCTTTGTAGCAAATTCGGATTGGAGACTTGACCGATGAGTCAATGTTGGACCCTATATAGCCCATGGGGTATTTTCAGACCATGTAGGATACGCCATCTAGCTCAAAATTAAAGCAAAAGGTTGAGTCATTGTTTTTACAAGATTGTTTTGAAACTTATGAATAATACCAATATATTTTGATCTTTATCATGTTAAATTGATTTCACAATGCTATTGATTATTCTATATGAAACATATATTATTTTTGGATTGGTTTTCATATCAATATATTCCAAGTATTGATCGTCCTCGAGTGGCTACATTGTCTCGTAATATTAGTTTTGAGGCTAGGTCTCATGGTCTATCACATTAGTAGGATCTTAGAATATGTCAGAGTTGGTGAGTAATCCATCTTTTGGAAGATATTTAATCTTATGTTGGTTTCTTTCAGTTTATGATCCAACCGGTGGCCTTGTCCTGGTCTATATAGTTAGACTTCAGTAAAGGCTTCGTAGAAGGGATTTGGTTATTGTATTATTACAATTTTATTGACAAAGTTTTAATATAAGTTTTTTTGAATCTTATTATATCTTTTGCACTTCTGTTTCATATGAATTATGCTTATGATAGTATGCTAAGGGGTCTCTCGGGCCTTTGTGGTTTGGGATGACCATTGCGGCCAGATCCTCGACTCGGGTCATGACAAGCTTGGTATCAAAGCACGGTTTAGGGTCCCACAGTGTCTTCGAAAACATATCTAATAAAGTATTGCTTATGGGTATGTTGTGCACCACACTTATTATCAGGAGGTTACCGGGTACTTAGGAGATATTTTTTATTCTTTCATACTCTAGATCATACAATAGTGTTGTCCATATGAAAGTTATCCAAATTCCTTCCTTTTACTTATTTTATTGGCTATGTCTTATTGTCGAAGCAATGAGAGTGCAAAATCTTAGTTTCTTATTTAGGTGGTCCTTTTCAATTGGGTCATCAAAAAGTTATGAAATAACATAGGAACTTAAGAGGAGTCCATCAGTGCATCAAAGTGTATTGACTCAAGTGTATGCCCCTATCTATATCCATAATGTATTTGAGCTTAAGGTAAGAGGTTAATTCAATGCCTTTCAAAAGCTTTATTGCAGATGTCACGCTTAGGGGTAGAGATATGTATCATAATGTTGAAATAATATTCCCACCCGAGAGGTAAATAAGTTAAGGTGTTATAACCTATGAGTAGTAAGATGATCCCAGAATTAGTGATATGAAGTCATAAGTTTAGAAGTTAGAGTGGTGGTAATTTTTTAGTAAAGAGTATTGTTCTAGTCGTATAACCTTTGAGTGAAGGGTGATATGCCTTTATATCGTTATTGCTATTGATGTAACAAGATTTGAATATTGTGTGGTAGTTCATAGGGGAAGTGATTAGCTATAATAATTATTTATTTAAAATAGGGAAGGAGCTCAGGATGGATAGATATGGTGGTTGTAAACTCATTTATAGGTTGTGAATGAAAGGATGGAGTGGCTAACAATTTATAATTTAGACTTACTTGGAGGAAATCTTAGAAATGGGGTTTTGGAAGTAGTTTAAATGTATGCATAAGTAAATAGATATAATGTGAGGAAGGAGGATGTGCTAATAGACCGTAATGGGATAGATTCTAAGGTTAAAAATTGGTTACCCTTATTATGTGACTTTATCCCCCGTGACTCTCTTTTTGCTAGTAGTTTTAAACTAGCATAGTATGTGAGAAGATGTGTAGTAAGTTTTAAGGTGTGGTAATGACGTTATGAAGAATTTATGCTTGTAGACTGTAGTTAAGTGAAATACGTAATTAAGGTTGATTTCCCCATTAAAATTTGTTGAACTAGTATAGTATATGGGATATTTTATCGGTAGTACATGATTGGTTCTAGACACTAAGTTTGAACTTTAGATGTTGATTATGGTGATAAGGATGTTAGATCGAGGATAGTGATGTGAAATTTGTAGGAGTGAATTAGTAGACTTGTTATGATGTGTGAAAGAGCCTAAGTTGATAACTTATGAAAAGTTTGAATGGATAATTGTGATATATGTGAAAACTAGTGTTGAGGGAATGAAATTGTAACACCCCAAGTTTTGGGAAGTCTAAATAGAGCTTAAAATGAGATTAAGTGGTCCTTACCGAGTATAGCATGCCTTGAGATAGGTTCTAATGCATTATAGAAGGTTTAGGCATAAAAAATAGGTTGGGCATCGTGAGAGGGCTAATTAGCAATGGCCCTGCACCGCAAGGGGGGCCGCAAGAGCTCATTGCCTCACCTCCTCATTGAGCATCACACTGCAATGAGAGAGCCTCATGATGGGACCCATGTCGTGAGGCTGGGCCTCTATATTGAGGTCCGCACCATGATTCCTCTCCCCTTCATAGATGGATTAATGTTTTTGAATAATTGTATGAGTACTTGGGTCTTCTCATGCCCTATAAATCATCCCACCCTCACTAACCCATCTCTAATCCTTAAAACATGTATAGTTCTTAGAAGTGGTTATTTTTCTCTTCAAAACTAAACTTAAGAGCTTTAAGGTTGGGGTTTAATATTGGAGGCTAGAGTAAGCTAAAAGTAATGTCCCTGGAAGGAGTGTCATAGCAAAAGGTTAGTACTTTCTCTATAGTAGTTTATTTGGGCGAGGTTATCATTCATGTGTGCTGTGATACCCCCATGGTGTTGAGTGTTATCCTTATAGATTTAATGAGAGTATATGTTTAAAAGTTAGGACAATAACCTTTGAGCTATGGGGGAGATAATGAACCAAGGTAGATCTTGAATTTTCCTCATGGTGGTGAGTTTCAGGGAAGAGTCATGATAAATTTATTCCTATTCTAGCAAACTCCTCCTACTTGACATTCTACCAATGTCTTATGCAATCAAGTCATGCCTATTGCTAAGGTTTGAGTTCTCTATGCAACTTATATCCATGTTCCAACCTCTAAACTAGAAGCAATAATGTCTCTCAGCAATCTAAGCTTCCAAGTATTCAATCTCTATGTTTTGATGCTTATGATTCATAAATCCATGTATCACTTTATGCTTAGTTCTAAAGATCTACACTTTCTATATGTTACCAATTCATTTTATGCCATGTCTAGATCAAAGTGATACTATTTATGCAAACTCTGACCATTCTCATTCGTAATATGAGGATCAATAGCTTCAAACAGTAATCATTGCCTTAATTCTCAAATACCTAAATCTTAGTTTTATGTTATACAACTCATGATATATGCGCTCATGTTTCTCATTGTGTCCAGTCCTAAGAACGTATATTATGTTAAATTTATGCCCGAACAATCCTCTATCTATGATCTGGGTGCTTGGTATATGAAGCACTTCATATCCATTGTATCGTATCTTACATCTTGCGCCCCACCTTGAGTAGTGCAACAAATATAAGTTATAATTGAATAATGTCACTTTTCTTTCCTATTGCTTGTACTCTAGTTCCTCAATGACCCTCTTTATGTTAGAATAATAGTGGTTATGGAAGCATAGTAATGTTTGAGATAAGAGAATAGATGCTTCTTACTGTGAAAATTTTGGTGTGACTACTCGAGCTAAGATTATAGACAAAGAGGGAAGAGTGAGATAAACTTTTGTTATATGAAATAATAGGAAGTGGATATGTGGCAAAAATCTTTGTGAAAGTGATTGAAGTTGGGGAGTTTTAGTAGGGAGATCCATAAAATAGGTGTAGTAGGGGTAGGCTTGAATGTTGTGATTGATGAATACACAAACCAATGTGCTATGTGGTTAGTACTCCTTGGTCTAAGACCCGAGGTTGTTTGGTTATAGTGATAAGATGAAGTAATATTCTTAAAGTAACTTAGAGAATAAGGTCCCATAGCTTAAGATAGCACCTTTTAACTCCGGGTTGGGCTTTAACATGGAAGTACTATGCAGTGGGACTCAGACTCTTGAAGTTAGGTGTGTTGTGGGGGAATTGTAAGTTGGAAATGATGAAGTGTGTTATTTATTGTATAACCATAGTTGAGTAGTGTCACTAAATTCAAGGTCTATTTTTCGTATCATGTAAGGTGGAGAATGCCTCTATTCCTATGTCTCACAAAACCTTATTTCATGTCAAGTATTGATATAAATCAGGACCTATGATCACCTAATAAATTCATGCCTTACATTGGGATGGTTATGATCCATAGAACTCATGTTCAAGGTCATCTCTATGATAATTCTCATTATCTCATGCTTCATACTTGCATGATGCACTTAGGGTTGTCAATTCTCAATTCTCATTATATCATTCATTGTTGAGAAGGAATTACTAATGTGAGGTTACATCTTTTATTCTTTACTTCTAGAGCTTCAACAAACTTCTATCCATTATTTGAGGATGAATGATCCCAAGGGGGGATAATGTAACACCCCACATTTTTGGGTTAGAACCTGAACCGTCCCTCCTACATATATAGACTCGAACCCTATGATTTTTATTTAGATATATATGTGAATATCAATTCTTTAGTGTGAAAAAATCTTTGGATATTAATATAAGTCATAAAAATCTCCTAGCTCAAAGTTAAGTTGAGCACTCTCCTATCGATTAAATTTTAATTGACGTTTTTGATTGGGTCAACTTCCATCCACAATACTTCTAGAATATAGTGATTTATGTGAACTACTATATATAAAATTAAATACCTTTGAGTCCTCTTTCCAACACAATAGACCACTCATCAATCCAAGTTTAGAGTAAAAAATTATAGGCATTTTAGTGAGGCTTTGTCTAAGGTGCACGATGGGGTATGTGAGCAAAGCTCTTGCTGCTATGATTTGGGTCGAGGGGAAAATCTGGAGCTATGCTTTTGGGTTTTAGTCTCATTTTTCTTTTTTGGAGTTTTCGATATGAAGAAATTAGTTTTGGATCAAAACTGCTAGTAAGCAATCTCAGATGAGAATTCCAATAGTGCCATCAGCTTTGGAACATTGATTTTAGGCTAAGGGGACCCTTGGTTTGAGTCTTGGTCTTACAGAATCATTTCATACTATTGGGTTGATTTAATGAAAAATAAAACTAGGTGCAAGACTCACATTTAATCAAAATAATCTCGGATAAAAGTTTTGATAGTTCTGTTGAGTCTGAATGTTGAATTTGGTATGGTAGGTTAATTTATTTATGCGCATGGAACTCCGAACGAATCCCAAATCCAGTCAACGTTTGAGTGTACTTGGTAAATATCTTGGTGTTCAGTATATTATGTAAATCACCCTTCTTTTTTGCATTCCCAGGGAATTACCTATATTTGCAAAGGGTCAAGTCACTAGCCTTCGCGACCGTAAGTCTCCCATCACGTTCACAGTGAAGCATCCACTTGATCTAATATTTCTCCTTCTTCATGATCATGATTCTCAACGTCGCGTTCATGATGGTCTATCCCTTTTTCCTTCCCATTTGCAATTCTTTAGCCTCATTCATAAAGGGTAATTTAACAAGCATCACCATCGTGGACCTTGGCCTCCGCGATTATGACTCTTAGCCTCCATAATTGAGACCCTATGCCTCTGCAATCGAGGAGGCCAGATGCCTGGTTGTATCTATTTTTTCGTTTGTGATTTTCCACCATTTTTGTTTTCCTCAATGTTGAACCCTAAAGCTTAGAAAGGAGTGGGAAATCATTTATTGAGGCTAAGGTAAGCTACATTAACACCTCTTATTTATTTTTCCCCCTCAATTTTGTACTTTTCCTAGATAAATTCTTAGAAATTAGTTTTGAAATCCCTCAACTTTAGAGGCTGATTTGAGCCCTGATGTAATGACCCTCCAAGTTATTTTTTTTATTTCCATCCATTTCTACCATTTTAAGCCTCCCTATAAAGGCTACTGGTCATTTATGATTTGTCGGAACTTTCTGTTCGATTATCAAATAGTTTATTGATATTTTATGTTCATTTTTCTATTTTGGAGCTTTCACTATTAAGGAATTGTTCTCGAACTAAAACTCTTAGTAATCAACATCAAATAAGAAATCTGACAGTGTCATCAGCTTAAAAACTTTGAGTTTAGGCTGGGGGGGCCCTCTGTTCAGTTTTCACGGCTTTCAAATTTTGATATTTCATGGAAATTGGTTAAAATAGAATTTGGTATGGGACCTATATTTAATTAAAATAATGTTAGATGAAAGTTCAATAATTTTGTTGAGTGTGAAATGTCGAATTTGTATTGTAGCATAGTTTATTTATGCACATGGGGCTTCGAATGAATCTCGAACCCCGATCAAAGTCCATTTGGACTTAGAAAATTCTAGTGCAGCCAATCCTTGGCCTTCGTATGATGAGGATTGGTTGCATGCAATGGTCATTGTATCTTGACCTTCGCTTTCGCAAGATAGATATCCATCATATTCGTAAAGAGAAAACTGATTGGACCAACACAGCTTTACATTTTGCATTTGTGGTAGACCGGCCGCTTTTGAAAAGGTCTTTTCCGATATAACATCATGGTTGTGACCCATGCCCTACGTTGACAAAGGGTAATCTTGGTATGCATCGTGAATACAACCCACGAATCCTACAATGGGAAAACACCTAGTAGTATAAAGCCTCTTTGTCTGATTTCTTCATCACTTTCTCGCTATTTTCTTCCATTATTGAACCCTAGACCTTATAGAAGAGTCAAAAATCATAAATTGGGGTTTGGGGATGAGTCGATGGTGTTGAGGTAATAATTTTCTACTAATTTCTTTCTAAGTTTCTGGTCTAAATCCTCCACTTAATTTTATTTTACCTTTTTTTCTATTATTTTTTGGGGCTGATTTAAGCCTTGATTCATACTCCAATTATGCTCAACTTTTGATCATGTATTTCTTTCCCTTCAAGGGACATCATGATAGATTCAATTTTATAATTCTGCTAGCGGGCCTCATGAGTCCATCATTGACTCAATTTTGGGTCTGAAGTTTTATATAGAAATATAGCTATTTGTTTCTTCCTATTAATATGTAGATTACTATTTTGATTGCGCAATGTCATTTCAGGATTGTGGATCAAGAATGAGTAAATTGTAAAGATTTAAGAATAATGTTTGGCATCGAGGTAGGATTCGACCTACTTTTTCCTATAAGATGGTGTTACATATAGATTGCATGTTAGATAGGAATTGTACGTTATGATTATGACTAGTATATAATGCTTTGAACTAGTTAGGGGATTTAGTGTAGAAGGTGATCCGAATCTTAGCCTAGAATACCTTTTAAGGTTTTAGAATCCTATTACATTTGATGATTGTCTAGATTAACTATACATTGGCATAACGAATCCTTTAGCATAAGATTTAGTATTTGGGGTGATATTTACTGATTAGAACCTTGCCGTAGCTTTATGTCTTTGTTTACATTATCTTTAGGTTATGGTGTTAATATTATACTAAATAGTATATGGTGGGTCCAAGGATATGATTGCTATACTATTTGAGCACTAGGTTAGTATTCTACCCCTTGTGCGGATATGGTTGTAGTTTACAAATGCTTATAGACGTATTGTTTGGATATTCGTAATGATAGGCATACTTTGAATGTATTTTCATTTCCTTAATGATATGATTCCAACCAAATACTTGATTTTACAATTGTTTTCTATAAAGGGATTTATTCTCAATTTTCACTTTCAAAATGGATTCTTCTACAATGGAAAACCTACCACCTTATTTAATGATTTAGGAGCATTTGGAACTAAATGAACTATTTTGTAAATTAGACAAAAGTTGATTCTAGTCCATTATTAAACCACCATTTTACCACTATTAATTACTTTGATCGAGAGCGATTCTAACCTTCTCTATGATATTATACAATTTTAGTCTTGATGTCAATCTCGGGAAAGTTTATAGATTTACACTCTTTTACCTTTTTCTACATTATTGGAAGTCCTAGTTTGGGACCAGGCAGTGTAAATGGATATCCTGAGTCCATTATGGGACCCTTCATCATGAGCCATAGTATCGGAGAAGGATGGCCACCATAGGTCCTGCCTCTGCAAGCTATTGAGTTGGAGGAGTTGTATATACTTAGTACATTTCGCATTCAAATAGGATATTGATTACTTTGGTTTATGTTCATTCATTCATTCATATGCATTGCCTATCACCAGTATAATTGTTTGGTGCTTATATCTATCGACCTTATGGGGGATAGTATAGGTATAAGCTATGATTGTTATTTCTTGAGTGCTTTCTTGCATATTTTGATCTTATGAAGGCCCAACAGGATATTATTTATGCCGACTAGCTGATTACTTTATTATTGATTATTATGATTAGTTCGTGGCATGATAATTATAGATTGGTATATGAGATTGTAGATATATTTTTTGACCTTTTTTCTCTATTATTGGTAAGTTATATTATTAATAGATTACCTCATGATTAGTCATACTTTGGTTAGAGGCTTGATTATGCTAGTATTAGCTCCCCCATTGGCTTATGATCCTCGAAATATTAGGTTGACTCTCTCAAGCTGTCACCTATTAGTTTAGCCATATATGTATGTGTGTATATATATACATATATGGTATTACTGTATATCCCCCTCTTTCTTATCTATTCATATTGTATATGTTTCATTTGGCCTTGTATTACTACTGTATATCCTTCTTTCACCTTTCATTTGTATATTGGTTAGTGACATATGGTACTGCACTTTAGTTCCTGAATACTATTTGACTAGGATAGTTATCTTTATTGCTCCTTGAGCATTATAAGTTTTTTTCTTAGATAATTGCATGTAATTTATATTCTTGCTTTACATATTACTTATGCTTGCATTATCTTTGGAGCTTAGTCGGTCGATGATTACTGAGTAACACATGTTTGGTACTCATACTAAACTTCTGCAATTTGTAGATCATAGTACGAGTTCTCATCGTTGATGTGTGCATCTTGTGGAGTAGCTATGGATCACAGATTCGAGGTGATCTCCTATTTTTGGAGTATTCCTACTCTCTCTCATATTAATTAAACTTATCTCTATTTTGTATTTCAGAGATGGCTTGTACATGTATATTTATTTTGTATTTTCCTTTGTACTCTGATTGTATTAGAAGCTAATTTATTGATTTTACCAGGCCTTGAGGTTGTAGTCTATACTAATCTCTTTATTTTATTATTTTTTATTATTTTTTTTATTTCTCTTGATAGTCCATTACTAGTTGTTTTGGATTATGGGTTGGCTTACTAGTGGGTTTTAGTAGGTTCCATAATAACCTGAGAAATTAGGTCCTTACAAATTGCTATCCAAACCAGGATTGCCGATGTGTTAGTACAAGAGCTATATGTCTAGTAGAGTCCTGCGGATCGATATAAGGACTTCTGTATCCTATCTTCAAGAGGCTATAATCCATTCATAGGAAATTCTATTCGTGACTCTTTGTATCCTATCTTCGTATTTCTATAAACCTCTAGTACTTTCTTTGACTCCTTTTTTTTCTCAGATGGATGACACGAGGTTATCGGTAGATGCGAATAAGACTTTCACACATATTTCTAGAGTTTCAGCTTAACATCGAGCTTGGGATTTAGAGATTTATGTCGAAGATCTTCATCTAGAGAATTTAGGTCCAACCCAGGCTCCGATAAAGTTTTGACCACCTCAGTTCTTAGGATCCGACATAAGGGATATAGAGCATTTTAGTGGATACTTTACACCCAAAAATGATGTTTGGTACATTTAGTAGTTCTAAGACTAGAGTTGGGATTATTGGTGTTAGACAGGGTTCTCTATCAATTATAGATTATGAGATTGGGTTTCTCGAGTAGTCTAGATATACACCTATATTATATCCTTTAGGGCATGAGTTGGTGCATAGATTAGTTAGAAGATTAACCTTGCCACTCCACTTGGCATTGGAGCATTAAATAGCAGTTGTGTTTTCTTTCTCTCTGGTTATTAATCATACAAGGACAACAGAGAGCGTATGTATTGAGATATATGGAGGTGGAAGTAAGGGTCCTTGTCATTAGTACATTGTTAGTGGTATTTCTTTGGGGGGTAGGGATCCTCCTAGAAGAGGACAATATCACCTACAACCTATCGAGGTCGTAGATATAGCAACTCAGATTATAGATGGCTCTTAGACAAGTCGTAGTAGATAGAGTTCTCGTCAGATATTGTGGAGTGTTTGTTATAGATCTTCAAGCCATAGTAGCCATTTTGGATCAGCGAGTACAATAAAATCGAGAGTCTCATAGGTATGTTTGGACTATGAAAAGGTTGGTCATTGATATAGGAAGTGCCCCAGGCATAAGTTGGTTTTCTAGACAGGGTCAACATATGTTCCTTGCTAGCCTAGAGATCCTAAGATGTTATGATTGCAGGGAGGGTGATCACTTTAGTAGAGAGTGTTTTAGGCATCAATTGGTCAACTAGTTAGGGAAGGAACACCAAGTGAGAGACTCAAGGGTTTGTTATGACTACATAATGACCAATCATTGGTTCAAAGAGTGTCCCCAACATGGGATTATTGGCCATTTATCTCATCCAGATCAGTCTCATAGTGTTGTAAAATCTTCAGTCAGAGGTAGTACACTTAGTGCCTCAATTAGTGATTTAGATGCTCAGTTCGACTTTAGACATACTTAGATTCATACTACTTTAGACACATCAGGACTATGACTTTGGATTTTCTATCGTGATAAGTGTGCCTTTGATTTTCTGCCTTTAGTTTGATTTGAGTTGAGTCTGGGTTTTCATACCCATCAGTAGATTTATGCCTTGATGTTGTTATATTATTTGTTGTAGCCAAAGTGTATATCTTTATGTATATATGACTACCCCTGTAGATGAATTATTTTAGTAGTGGATTAATATTGTGATTTCCTAGGGGTGTAACATATGGTTAAAGTCACTTTTCTTTGGAATATCAGCCTTGTTATGGTTTTAGAGTGGTAATATTGTGATTTTTCATTTTGGTGCCTCCAACAATCTATGCTAGTGTTGTTATTATTTCTATTATTACTTTGGAGGTAATTTATTCTTACTTGATAGACGACTAGACTAGCGTCATCTAGTTAGTATTTTCCTCCTTGTGATTCTTATTCGTTGACCTATATGTCTAACTCAGTTGATTGGTTTCCTCTATTTTAATGAAGTGAAGTTGGTAATTTCCCTTTTGTTGGTAAGATTGTTGAGTGGGTTTTAACCGTGAATGTAGGTTTGGCCTTCCATGGCTTTACTGTGATGTTAAATTTGGCGATTCAATTTTATTGACTATTTTTGGCATTGAAAATTCTAAGGCTTGCTTTTCTTGTTTGTTGGGACCATCTTATGGTAGTGATCTTAATATTGATGTTGGTGTTGAATTGAGTACTCCATTCCTCCTATGATGTAATGGATCAATTGAGTCGAGGTTGGTTTTTGTGGGTGATGTGTCTTATTTTTACTACACTTTCGACGTTTAAAACAAGGAAAATATGTTAATACAAAGGCTTGGTTACGTAGATATGATGTATTTTGTGATGTTTTACAAGAAAATAGGGGTCGAAGGTGAAGGAAAAAACAAAATACTGAAAATTGCACAACTAGTGAATAAAGGTCACTAGGCCACGTGTCATTGAGTCATAGTACGGCTCATGGCCCAAGTCGTCACCCGAATAGAAGAATTTTTAACTTGGAGAACTTAACTTCACAGTTAGACTGTGACTCATGGTCACACATGAAGATTCGTAGGATGATTTTGTATGACTCCAGCAAATCTTAAGAGTCATGAAAACTTCAAGGACAATTAGAGTACGACAAAAGACTGCGACCCATTTCGTCATATGACAAATCATAGTGATCAGTCATCCTGAGCAAGTTATGAAAAGTTCTCAAAGAGTGCAAGATAGTACTAGTGTAAATGAGTTACCCTAAAACTCATAGTATGACTTGATGAGTCATCATCAGTGAGGAAGAAAATAAGGCAATGCCTGGAAGCAGACTGATAATGAGTCATCCTCAGATTCGATAATTCATTGCCAGAGGCGTTATCATCATTGACTTTTGTTTATAAATACCCAATGTGGTTCTATTGTTAGAGGTTTCATTCTATTACTACTTTCAAGACATATTATCATTTTTACAAGTATAAAAATTGAATTCTAGGGTTTTAATTAAGGTTGAGATTTTAAAAGTTTTTCTTCATCTTATAGTTTCATCCTTATGTTTTCATCTATATATTCCTATCGTGTGATTCCAATTATGAGTAGCTAAACACCATAACTAGGATTTTGGGAACCATGATAAATTAACGATATGGCATTCAAAGTACATAGTAATTCTGGAAGGTGGTTTTGAGTACTTTCTAATAAGTGTACACATTAGATTCATCCTATCTCTACCCTGGACTATAGCAAGGGTAGTCAGATAGTAATAGCGAATCAACAACAAGACATGGAGGTATCTTTGTTTAATTAGCCTTAAGCCAATAAATGGGAAAGACCATATTGGGATTATAGATAGGGATAAGTAATGCAACACTCATGCCACATTAACCTTTTTGAATAGGGATAGTTATCTACAAGGGGAGTAGCTTAGTCAGTTAAATGGTACATAACCTATCAATTCTGCATGATGAATACCATAAAAGATCATTAAAGTAAGGAGAACCTGTGGAGTTATGAATTTATCAGGGAAAGAGATTATTAATGTATCAACACTTGTTACTATTGCTCTTTTGTTTCACAAAACCCCTCTCTTTTACTTAGTTGCCAATTACCTAGACAAACATGTGATCGTATTTCAACATATTCCCATTGGGTTCAACCCCAATCTTGTTGGGTTCTATATTTTATTCAATGACTGTTGTATACTTTTTTGGGAGGTGTAATTTAGGCGACATTAGTAGGTGACTTAAAAAATTTCTCTGTACAGTAATTCATTGACCTAATATGACTTGATGGAATACTTCAGTTTGATAATGTATGCTTGTGTACCTGTTGTCGGTAACCAAGGAGGGTATCTTTGGTGTGAGTATTCATTTCCATAGAGAAAGTATTGGTTTGACCATATTTGGGCTAAGGTTGTATCTTTCTGAGATGCTAGAGTTTTAGCTACCATAAGTACTCTTTGCAGCTTTGGAGGGTTCTTGGTCATGCCTTGTTGTGTTATTCTTTCAATGAATGTGGATTCTATAGTTCATATCTTTATCCTTTGGCTTATCCTCAATTGTACTTATGTTCTTCGACACCATTTCAATTTTAACTGTTGCATGAACCGTGGTATATATCCTGGAATTCTAATAGTGAGATTAATTTGAATACTTAATATTCATAAGGACTAGTGGGCTTCAGTTTTGTATTTGACTATCTTTAATGGTGGCTTGGTAGTTAAGGTAGCATTTGGAATATGGATATTTCTCACCAGCGGAATCATTTGGATAGTTGAGATTGAGTAGGTTGGCTTTGGATTGAAAATTGCAGTTATGGATTACATAAATTAGTTATAGAATATTTGATTCAGTTGGGCATTCGGTGATAGGTTGAATTGGCCTATTTAATACTTACTTTGTTTTCTTCAGTTTAGATAGGTTTCACTTGGCAGATGTTCGAATAATGTTTCGTCAGCATATGGTATTGGTTTTTTTAGTATGCTTGACCTTAATCCTTAGTTTTTGTTAGAATTTTTGGATTCTCTTTTCAATAGAAGAATTGTGCTTAAGTTGGGCTTAGCATGGCTTCACCCAGAGTTGATGGGGCATTCTAGAATGGGTCATTCAGCTTTGAGAGATTATGCCTGGGATTCCTCACTATCAGTTTCGAAGGCCATTCAAACTAGTTGTAACTTTGGCTAGAAATTGCAGGCTTTGATCATCTCCATTTATGTGTTCAAGTATCACCTTATGGGCTTATTCTTATGTTTGCCATTATGGATTTTTAGTGGATCAAGTTCAGCTCTTTGAGGTCAATATGATGTGATTGCACGAGCAGGACTAGTATGATATTTTGTGTGATTTAGAGTATATATCAACTTTGGAATGACAAGAAAGTGTTGGATTTGGAATTTGGAGTTGGTTACATGATTCATTTCTTGGATTTTCCTTAGTTTGGTTGAGTTTCTTCTTAGTTGTGCTTGTATCGATGTGATATCAGTATATTATGATTTGGATTTGTGTGCTTAGTCGTGTTCATCTCAGTTAGAGGTCAATTGGTTGTTAAGAATGAGTTTCTGGCAATTTGGAAAGCAAAGTAAGAAAGTTGATAAAAAGGGATACCTTTGGTAAAATTCCTTAAAGCATTTATTTTCCTTAAAGGTTATTTGGGAGTCCTGCTCGAAGCATGAGGTCCCAATACCTCACCTTTTCAAACTTTCAGGATATTCCTATCCATTGACTTTTGTCCACGAAAGATTTTTTAGTAGTGGATATTATAATGATGCTCTAGGTTATTTTTTTATATTTCCACACATTTATGCTATTTCAATCTTTCCCATAGCGACTGCAGGTTATTTATGACTTGTCGAAACTGTCTATTTGATTATTAAAAAAATCATTGAGATTTTATGATCATTTTTCTATTTTGGAGCTTTTGTTGTGAAGGAATTGGTCTCATACCAAAACTCCTGGTAATCAACCTTGAATGAGAAATCTGACAAAGATATTCGCTTTAAAATGATGATTTTAGGCTAGGGGGACCTTGGTTCAGGTCCCAAGGCTTTCAGAAGCATTTCGGGCTATTGAGTGGAAATTGGTTAAAATAAAACTAGGTGTAGGACCCATATTTAATCAAAACAATCTCAAAAGAAAGTTTCAATGGTTTCATTGAACTTGGAATGTTAAATTTGGTATGATAGCAAGTTTTCTTTCACTTACGAGGTTCCAAACAAATTTTAAACCCCCGATCGAAATCTACTTGAACTTAGAAATTCTAGTGCAGCAGCTTGATGAGTGGAGATTTTGCCACTTATTTATATCTCATTTTATATGCTTTATTGTTGTTAATTGATAATGTGAGGCTAATAATTCTTTGAATTGTCTTAACTTCAGGTATTTTTAGTATCACAAGAAGTTCTAATACAAAGCAATAAAATTGGCCTGAAAAGGAAAAGCCGAGGAAAGTGTGCAGAAAAGGACCCTAGGTACCACTAAAGTAGCCTGAGGGATGTTATAACACCTGATCAAACTTCAGGTAAAGAATGCTTTAAAGCCTAAATGACCGCGTTAGCTGTCGGTCCAAGTTGGTCGAGAGAGCTTTAGCGCCCAAATGGTCGCTTTAACAGTCAGTCCAAGTGGTTCAAGGGGCACTTTTGCACCCAAATGACTGCTTAAGCGGCCAACCACTTTAGCAACTTGTTGGTCCGCTTTAGTGATCATCGAACAAAATTTCAGGGGTAATGTTGGAATCTCATAGTTTTGGATCCTAATTCATCAAATACTCAATCCCAAACCATTCCAAGACATTTTTGGCATAATCTACAGCATTGGAGGTTAGGCTTTTGACTCGACATCCTTGAAATAGAATATTGGAGTTTTGTATTGTTAATTTCTTAAACTTTTCTTCTTTTCTTATTTTGTTTAGACTATTTGGGTGTAATTTAACTATGGTATTTGAGTGTTGTTGTTATACATACTGCAATACTTGGCTATTAGGTTGGGTTTTAATCCTATCTTATGTTTTTGTATTGATTGATTACTTTTGATTTGAAAATAGGTTTCATTCATCTAAATTAATATCGTGTTCTACTGCTCCTACTCTAGTTTAGCTCGAAAGAGGAGATTGGAGTGGGTGTTGCACATCTACCTCAATTAATGCTTGATAGAGCTAATTTAGATTGGGAAAGATTAGTTTAGCGGATTTAGGTCGTATAACATATCTTATGGAATTTAATGCTAGACATAATTAAATCCTAGTATAGCCCAAAATTGGTTTTGTACTTCATCCTTCCATGCTTTGTTTGACATAATAAGTAAGGACTAAACCTTAGTGGTCGACAGATGTTAGTAGGTGATATTGAATCCAAGGCCGTGATTAAGTTGAGAGTGGTTAATTGAGTATGATGTCTCATTTATAGATTTAATCCTCGTGTCAAACACCTTGTTTTCCATCGTTTTGATAGTCGTTAATCACTTGTTCACATTTTATATTGATTTTATCTGTGTTTCACTTTTATTATAAAAAAAAACCTTAAATACTGGTATCTTAGGTTTGAATTTAGCAAGTTACTTTTATTTCGATCTTACTTAATCACCCTTTATATTGTTTCCTATGGATTCAACTCCGACTCCTTGTTTGGCAAGGATATTGACAACGTCCGCTACACCTATTCAAGAGTGTAATCTGAGCGTTATCAAAATATCATCGTTGCTCGAGAATAATTTGGTTTATTGAGTTAGTTTGGAATTTTAAGCGTACTTGATTTTATTCAAATGTGAATATATGTTTGTGATTTTCTTTTGTTTCATGTGTTAGGTAGATTTTTATTTGTCTTATATTTGTCACTATGGCATCATGGAATGAAAAAAATTGGTGGTTGCAAATCCTATCATGATGATCCATGTCCTTATCCTGGTGGACCCCACTTTTAGCAAGATTGTAAATATGCTCCCGAAAAAGAGGTGTGTGCACTATCTCAATCCTATAGGGATTATGATTGTCTTTATGTAGTGGTCGAGATGGACATTGGAGAAATTGTCCTAGTTATTTTCCCCCCTTCCCTCATTGATCTAACAAAAATGTTTGTTCTTCTTATGAGTTTCATAGGTCTCATGATGTGATAAAGGAAGAACAACATGTCGGACACAAAGATGTTGAAGCAATACTTCAAACTATATTGTCCTAAGCGACTACAATAGGAGAGGTTATGTATCTCTAGCATCAATCCATGGTGACATTTGGAAACAAAAGTGAAAAAGAAAAAGAAGTAGGTGAGGATGTCAATCTTTCAAGTGCCATGAATATGCCTAATCCTCAAAATAAAGTTGTTAAAGAAGAGACTTCAAGACATGTGGTTGAGCCAAAAATATGTGATGACTCAAATCAAAGTTACCAAAATAAAGAAATGACTCAACTTGAAGAAGAAGAAGAATCTCAGACTCGCCAAGAAGAAAAATAGAGGAGATGTTGAAAGACACAGTGGAGAAGAATGAAAAATGTGGAAATGTCTTGGCTAAATGGTGGGACCTAGTCCAACATGGTAATGATGATATCTTTGAAAATATTAATTTTTCCAAGGAAGGACTCTTGAATGAGATAACTGAATCTCATAATGAAGAAAAACTTGACAAGGAAGAAATTGTGAGCCAAGAATGACTAATGAATCAAACTCAACAACTTGAAGTTCATAAGGGTCAACTTGATAGTATGTTTACTAATGGTGGATAAATCCCTCAAATTTCATGTTGAGTGATGTCAAGTGTAGATTCAATTTTAAATGGATACCCAAAAATTGAAAATGGAATTGAATGCAAGAAATGAAATAATGGTGTGCAAAGTCAAATGGTTGTGCATGATTGAATTAAAGTGGCTTCCAATGAAGATGAGTGTGAGCTTGATGTTGAAGAATTCATGGTTATTTGTCAACCAACCAAATCAAAAATAATGATATATGCTGAAATTAAATAAGTGATACTAGAGTTGTAAGAGAAAGCCAAACAAATCTTTTATGAAGACTCTAGCAAATTTTGGGGTGAGAATGTCAAGAAAAATGCAAATCTAGAAATAAGAAGGTGACCTCATTCCAACCACTTTTTGATATTATGTTTGGAGGATGAGATGAAATTCAAACCACTCGGGCAAATAAAGAATTTTGGAGATGAACAAAATCCCTATATTTTGGAGTTTGTCATTCCAAGAGGGCAAAATGATGTCCCTCACTTGAAGGCCAAGAAGTGTAACAATGTTGTGTTTAACTAGTGGTCTATTGAATTTTTAACCATTTCCCAATGATCCGATACGAAATTTTGATGTGAAGTTCAATAAAAGGTTCAAGTCTTCGAAATGGCGAGATAGAGTTAGTCTCGTTGCTTCCTTATCTTTGCCCCTAGTACCTCAAACAGATGTTGATCTAAAGTTGGTCCAAAAATTCAAATCCTCTAAGTGGAGACATTAATTTTAAGGTTGTTTATGTTGTTTTGCAACGTTAAATCAAGCACTAGATGGGAGGTAACCCATCATTTCTAAAAATTGTATATCTATCTTTTGAATTTCAATGTTTGGAATACTTTAGGATTTTATTTTTGACTAATCCATAAAATTTTGGAGTGTTGGAAATAATCTAAACAAGTTTGGATGTAATATGGTGATTGAAATGGCGTGTGTATCAAAACGAAGGCCTGGACATCTCAAAATAGGATCTGCTCAGGCATATAAACTGAGCCTCAGATACCACTAAAGCAATACGAAGCAACTTCCATGCACAAAAATGGCCCAACAGTCTGCTAAACCAGATAGTTAACGTAGGGTCAAGGGCACTAAGGTATCCCATTTATCCGCTAAAATGGACAACTGTGTAATGGGCCAAGGATGCTAAAACATACTTTCTACCGCTAAAATGGATGGAGCTTAAACGTCCTTTGGTCCGCTAAAGCGATACCCGATGGTTCAAAAAGGCTCAAACAAAGTGAAGGCTTCCGAAAATTCATTTCACCTTCTACTCTTAAATATCTGAATTCCATCCATTCTAATCACTCTAAAAATCATTCAAAGTGTTCTACATCTACATTTATAACTCACAACTTAAGGTATGCCGCTTACTCTCTCCACTGATTGGTAAAATTCCCCCTTAATTTGTTGATTAGGGACAAATTTAGGTATGACTTTTTGATCTTTTGTGCTTTAATACTAGTAATTTCTCTGTATGAAAGAATTCAAGTAGCAAATATCTTGGTGTTTAAATCATTGGAGAAGTCTTGAGAACCCAAAATTTATTCTAAATGGTTGACAATTTGAATGCCCACCAAGTGTTTGATGATTTGCTTAAATGAGATTTTGAGAATTGTTCTTTGGTTCCTCATGCATTGATAAGCTATTATGAGTTATAGTTTATGTTTCTTGGTTTTTAAATCATGTGTTAACATGTTCGTGCAAAAAAGTTTCAAATTTTGATTTTGGGTTATTGGGAAAGAAGGGCCACTAAAGCAGTGCCCATAAAGCGTCCCAGGACCGCTAAAGCAAGGCCCATTAAAGAGTCCTAGGACCGCTAAAGCGGGCATGCTAAAGAGTCCTAGGAATGTTAAAGCAGTCCCGCTAAAGCATCCAAGAACTGCTAAAGCAGGGTCCGCTAAAGCGATCCAAGACCGCTTTAGCAGTACCTGAGGCCCATCTGTACGTCTGAAAAGTTATGGAAACTAAAGTTTGAGTCCAAATTTGATCTTTAAACCATTTCTTTAGCTTTTCTAAATCACATTGCGTTAATTTTACACATTATTCTTGCAAATTCATATGTGCGTATTGTTTTCAGGTTTCCAAATAAAAGGTTAAAGATGGAGCATCGTCTTATTAATGAAGTTGAAGTCGGAGGAGAGTATGATCAAAATTGTTTATTCTCTCTCAAGAGTATCAAGATGCATAGTATTCTCAACTGGCTAGAAAAAATTTATTCCTCTAAAGAGGGACTTCACTTGATCGGGTCCCAAAAACCCTTATCGAGTTCTACCAAAGATTGAAGAACCTCAATGTAGTTAATTTCAATAATCCAATGACCCATATTTAAGGCAAGATGATCCAGTTTGGAGATGAGGTGGTCAATAAAATATACAATTTGCCAAACCCTGATCCATTCAAATTCACATCAAAGAATTATGTTGTGGGGATTTGGTTGGTATCTAAGCTTTGTCAAGGATAGAGTGTGCCTTGGGGGTGACAAAAGTAGAGATCACAGCTAAGGACTTCACAGCTGAGGCCAAAAACTAGATTTCTATTATCTGTAGCCGAGTGCCGCCATGCAACAACATATTCACTATCCTTTTGGTATGGGTACAGATGGCCGCTTGTCTTTTAGACAATATTTTTGTAAATGTTGGTCACTTCTTCATCTTGGAGCTGCAGGAATTTAAGGTACATGATGAATCATTTCTTATAATTCCTTCAGTGATCATAGAATTGTGTAGACAGGCTGGAGTAGAAGAGTTTAAGAGAGATAATTGGGTTGAACTATCAGTTCCAATCTTTCCACAGAAGAAGCAGGGCAAAGGGACTTTCACCAAAAATAAGAAAAGAAAGATATATTTTAGGAAGTCGTCTCAAGTGGAGACTAATTCATGTAGATCGTTGTCTATGAAATTGTTTGAGGTGTTGATTGGTGAGTTTTGGATGGTTTGAGAGTTCATGTCTAGACTACTATAGGGCCCATGATACTTTTAAAGGGCCCACCTGCTATGTCCTATAGAGAGACTATGATAGGTTCTTAAATGACCAAAGAAGGCAGGGTCCTCATATTTAAAGGTTGGAGAAGGCATACGCTGACTTGGATAGGTTGCACTGAGATTTGAGTGAGTCTCCTAAGAAGATGAAGAGGAGAGAGACGAAGATGGACAAATTCTTCACCCATATGTGGAGGGTATGAAGGGCTTGTGAAAAGTGCTGAGCCTAGAGATACACTCCCCTCTTTGAGACAGGTAGAGGATGATGATGTTCTTGTACATTGGTCTGAAGATGATGATTTTGATGCAGAAGGTACAGATAATGAGGAATCCAATAGTGATGAGAGTAGTGACGCAGATTTAGGGAGTCCCATTACTTTCTGATGCTTTAATGTTATGTAGTGAGGACACGGCAATATTTTTTAGTTGGGATGCCTTGTATTTGTATTATTTTTATGTTTGTACTTGGATATTTAAGATATGTTGTTATGGATCTTATGTGCCCTTGTTGGGCTTTCGCTTTATTTGTATTTTGTTGGATTAGTCATTTTTCTTTTATTTTTATTTCAAATTTAGCTTTTTCTTTTGGTGGTTATTTTGGACGATCATTTCTCATAGATTGAGTGACGGCATTCTTAAAGAAAAATCATAGTTTTGGGGTTTTAAAGTCGTTTATGCGGGAAAGTCTAACAACTTGTAGCATTGTAAATTGGGGTTGAAATTGTAATTATAGTGAAGTTTGAGTATCCAATTGTTGTGGCGAAGTCTGAGTAGTTGTAACATTATTTCCCTTGTGGGGCCAAAATAAGAGATTGTGACTTATTTGGTACTAACAATAGTTAGTATTCCATTGTGAAATGTGAAATGAGCATACCCCTCAGACTAAAAAAATGTTTGTGAAAAATAAGCACATAAAAGTGAATGGTGTTGTGACAATGTGTTTACTCTTTTCGTGACTCCTAATTTTTTAGTTGGTCGTAATGTGGAAAACAGCGCCATATGTTTTTGCTTAGGAAATGAAATCGATCCTTCTAGATAGTTTGCATGCCATGTGTGGTGAGTGTTTGTTGAATAATTGTTGTTCTTGCTTGTGTCATCTAGAACTTACTCTGTTGGTCTTTCAATGCTATATTATACTCAGTTGGTGAAATGATCTTAGGCCTTCTTTGTGACTTGTGAAAATCACTTTAGTCTAAAAAGCCTACCCGTGCATGAATGGTATCACTAGTTACCCTATTTTAGCCTATCAGCCTTTCTTTGACAACCATTACAAGCCTTGAACCTTTTAAAAAAATTTCCTCTTGAACCCTACCCTCCTTGAACTTAAAATTGCCAACTTGAAGCTAAAAGCTTAAGTTGGGGTGTGGCTTGAAAGAGGTGATAGAGTATCATGGTTTTGTAAGAGTGCCTTAAAGCAAATCAATGATTGAAAATAAATGAGAAAAAGAAAGGAAAGAAAAAAAATGCAAAAGAAAAAGAAGAAGAGATTACTTTCAACAAATGGGTGAACTAAAGTGAAAAGGTAGGCACTTGTTTTGTACAAAAATGAAGTGGTCAATGATCTAAATTTTATTTATATGGTGTTTTGTGGCGTTCAAGGAGGGTGTACTCTACCATTTCCTGAGCCTATATTACAATCTAAAAAAAGTCATTCGAGATCTCCAACCAAGTGTTTTTGAGTTAGTAGCGATTGAAAATAAGGGCACGCATATGACATGATAATTGTTTACGTTCGAAATTCTTTGTGAGTGTGAGTGTTTGAGCATTTGTCCCTTGTTGAATGTTTTAAATATTATGTGTTTTGATGACTTTCTTTCGTGAGAAGGCAACAGCAGCATAAACTACAAACAACAAATAAAAAACATCAACAACAAAGAAAATAACATTTGTTCCAACAACATCATCAACTACAAAGAAGCATACATCCTATGTTCCAACACCATCAAAAAGAAGGGACGGACCCACATGGAGTCCTCCGGGTGTGCGAGCACAGACTGAACTCGTATCGAACTTTATATATGTATGTGTAAATAAAGAAAAAAACGTATATAATCAAATCAGTGAGCACCCATAGTAAGAGTTGTTTGGTTAGCCTAGTTGTTGTTTATGGCTGCTTAAGGCTATTTATTTCTTTTGGTCTTGAGTTTAATTTCCACTCAGCACGTATTTTTTAAATTTTGGTAGCCAACTCTTCTCTTCTTATTCACATTAAACTTTTTATTTTTTTCTCCCTTACTCCTTGTGTTGATTGTTCAGACTCCACTATTTTTAAGCTAAGAAGCACCCACCGTCTAAACCACACCACACCACAAGTTCTAACAATGCTAAACCCACCAACAATACCACACCACAAGTTCCAACAATGTCAGCCCCACCAACAACATCAATAACAGCATCAACAACAAAGAAACAAATAAAATACATAAAAAAATGATACTGCCAACAAGGCTTTTAAACTTCTCCCAACAGATGACTTTTTTTCGCATCTTATAATAAAAATTCTAGATATGTTTATTCAACAATTAAAAGTTCCTTCAAATTTTTTAAATAAATATGATATGGGAAAATAGTAATTAAATAAACAAAAATATGTAAATAAAGTTGCAAGAAGAAGACGAGAATGAAAGAGCAATAGTGAATCATATCATACAATGTCAAAAGGAGGTCAAAACAGCAATTTCAGTCGAGGAATATAAGCTATAGATATCAATCGGTTTAGATCCAAACGAAAATTTTTAAGAAAGAGGAGAGAAAAAAAGTTTGTGATAACCCTAAAGAGGATAGAAAGAAAAAAGATAAGAGATTTAGGGCTGAAGGAGAGGAGGGAAGAGATGAGATAATTCTAATTTCTAGATGTACTACCCTTAATATTAAATGACTAAACAAAGTGTATTTATTCAAATTTATATTTACAAAGCATAATTAATAAGTCTAATTTGGTAGTAAAATAAACCCCTAATTAATATTTTCTTGATGGGAGTGCCAAGTCAATATGAAAAGGAAGAAGTATTAGGGGTTTCAATATTCATTAATTAATATTCACTAATAATTTGAGGGGCACAAGGAAGAAAATGGGTGACATTGAAAAGACAGGACAAGACTACTCAATGAGATTTTTGAGTTATCCAAGAAATATTTTTACCGCCTTTAGTAGTACTACTACTTTATCTACTCGGGTAGTAGATTGCTTTAAAATTAAAAGAAAACAAAAAGATTTTAAAACAGATATGTCGTCTGTTGCAACAGATTTAGATATCTATTTGAGAAATTCCAACATCTCAGTCATCTATGACAACAGATGGAAATGTCATTTGATAACTAAATCAGAAACGTCATCTGTTACAATAGATATCAATATCTGTTTGAAAATTTCCAACACCTCAATCATCCATCATAACAGATGCAAATGTATATTTGATAATTAAATAAGAAACGTTATCTGTTGCAACAGATATTGTTATCTGTTTGAAATTCTCCAACAGCTCAGTTGTTTGTTGCAACGGATTTCATTGCAATTGATTTAGGATAAACTAGGGATGAAAGAATGAGCTCCTCATTAACTTAATGTTAAGATTAATAATAGTACCTACATCGATCTAGGTGGAACGAGGGATGAATAAATGAGCTCACAGGGTCAATTACAAATCCAATTGAGTCATTGCATTTGTATGGTGTTAGTATTGGATTCATCCCGACTCGAGTCGTCGATCGATCACTCTGAGTTGAAATGTGTTCTTATTAACTTAATGTTAAGATTAATAATAGTACCTACATTGATCTAGGTGGAATTAGGGATGGATGAATGAGCACAAAGGGTCAACTACAACTTCAATTGAGTTTTTTGGCAATTGTATGATGAGACGATACTGCATTCCTCCCGACAAGAGTCATCGATCAATCACTCTGAGATGAACCGATTCTTACTACCTCGTATGTTTAACTAATACCTTAATTGAGTAATCTGGGACTAGGGGTGAGTTCTCATAGGGTCAACTACAACTTCAATTGAGTCTTTTGGCAAAGCATGATGAGACGGGACTGCGTTTCTCCTGACAAGAGTCGTCGATCGATCACTATGAGCCAAACCGATTCTTACTACCTCATATGTCCAACTAATACCATAATTGATTAATATAAGACTAGGAGTGAGTTCTCATAATGTCAACTATAATAGATGACAATGCCTATTTAATAATTTACAACAGATGGGTCATCTATTACAACATATGACTCAATCCATTTGATAATTTACAATAGATGGGTAATTTGTTACAACAGATGACTTAATCTGCTTGATAGTTTACAACAGATGTGTAATATGTTGCAACAGATTACATAATCTGTTTGATTTGATCCAACAGAAAAGACATTTGTTTCAACAGGTTGAGCATTTGTTTATATATAATTCAATTGAGTTCATATGTTAGACTAATACCTTAATTGAATGTGAGTTCTCATAGGGTCAACTACAACTTCAATAGAGTCTTTTATCAATTGCATGATAAAATAGTACTGCATTTCTTCCGACCAGAGTCGGCGATCGATCACTCTGAGCCGAACCGATTCTTACTACGTCATATGTTAGACTAATACCTTAATTGATTAATCTAGGACTAGGGTACTAATACCTTGATTGAATAATTTGGGACTAGGGGTGAGTTCTCATAGGGTAAACTATCGATTAATCTAGGACTAGGGGTAAGTTCTCATAGGGTCAGCCACAATAGATGGCAGTGCCTATTTGATAATTTACAATATATGGGTAATCTGTTGCGACATATAACAATCTATTTGATAATTTACAACAGATGGGTAATCTGTCGCAATAGATGACTAAATCTGTTTGATAATTTACAGCAGATTCATAATCTGTTGTTATCTAATCTAATTGATAATTTACAACAGATGAGAAATCTGACGCAACATGTTGAACATTTATTTTTTACAATTTCAATTGAGTTCATATGTTAGACTCCTAAATTAATTAATCTAGGACCACGGGTGAGTTTTCACAGGGTCTCCTCCTAGAGTACTCGGTCAACTACAACTTCAATTATTTTTATATGATTTTAAAAATTATCCATATATTTTATGATTTTAAAAATAATTAAGATCATTTCGGACCAAATTAACATTTTCAAAACTACTTGTCATTCTTTTCCGAATACAAATCAACCCATATAAAATGTTTCATCATTTCAAATCTTGAGGTCTGGCTTTTTCTCTCTAGTTCTCACTCAACAATACAGTACAGACAACAACTACTCAATAAATTTGCTCAATCCTCCACAACAGATTGTTTTTCTTCTCATTTCTGACCACATATGTGTTATTTTCAACATCATTCTTGCTTGTATCAGTTGTTTTCTTTGTCTTTGTAGGCAACAGAGTTTGAGAAGAGCTCTATATTTTTTTTTTCTAAAAAATAAGAGCTTTTAAGTTAATGATGAAAAATAAAACTTGTAGTTGTATTATCTTCGAGAATGGATTTACAATTTTGAGTTTTGATGGTAAAATCATAGGAAGAACTCGAGAAATCCCTAGTTTCTGTCGCAGTGCTCTGTTGACTGTCGTGGTATAGTTGTATGGTGTTGGTGGTCGTGGTGTTCATCGTAGTCATCGTTATGGTGGCACTGGTGGTGGCATTGATTGGTGATGTTTGTGGTAGTGTCGGTATTCATGGTGTTTGTTTGTTTATTGGCATTGGTTGGTGGTGTTTATGGTGATGGTTGTTGGTGTGTCGGTATTCGTGGTGTTTGTAATGTATTTTTTAATATCTATGCATACATCAACTGTAATGTAATTTTTATTTTTCTTTGTCTGTAGGTAAAACATATTTCCCAAAAGAAAAGAAAGTGAAAGTGGATCAACGTCTGACCATTAAAAAAAAAGGCTACAGTACAGAGGGATTTGGAAGAGGTTTCTGAACAATCTCAGTCAAGGAAAAGTAAAGCTGAGGAGAGATGTGAAAACAACATTAAGGGAGGTGGACAAGGGTCCGTAGATGATGATAAAGAAAATGAAAGTGAGAAAGGGAAGGAATTGGAGAGTCAGAAAGAGAAAGAGGACCACATTATACGGCTTTCCTTGGGAGTTCATGGTAAAATTAATCACTAATTTTACTAATCCATTAATTTATATTGAATATAGTTATTATGATTATTTTTTTGCTTGCTTCTTGTTTACACTTTTTAGGTTTGGGCATTTGAAGTCATTCCTCCCCTCCGAAAGTAATTAATGGATTACCCGGATGAGGTTTCTCATCTAAGGATGTTTAGGTGGTTGGCTGCAAAGAGCAACACCAATATTAAGGAGGTTGATCTCTTTAACCCTCCGGATGATGCAGTACGTTTTCTTCAAGTAAAATAATTCTACTCAAAGATAAGAAAGATATTGAACAGATGTTATATTTGGTGCATGAGATGTTATATCTAATACACTAGATGGGACATCTGTTGCAACGGGGTATATCTTGCATCAGATTACCCATATGTAGCTTTGGTTCTCTGAACCCGACTCCTAAAAAATTAACCAGCTACTGCAAATTATGCAACAAATGTTTAATCTGATAACATATTGTTCATCTGTTGCGACGTACAGATTATCTGTTGTATAACAGTACCCGTCTTATGCAGCTGTTGCAACAAATGATTGATATTTTGCATCAGATTATCCATGTGTTGCTCTGTTTCTCTGAACCAGACTCAAATGGATTTTAACCATATACTACAAACTCTGCAACAGATGGTTTTTTAAAAAAAAAATGTAGCCCAACTGTGAAAATTATTATATTATATGATTTAAATGCATCTGTCTTTTTTTTCTTTTTTATAGGTTGGGCATCCATGGATCATGCCTACTGAAGAGGAGTCGGTGATGACTTCTTATATTACTCTTGGTCATGTTAATATTATTGCAGATCCAACGGTGGAGTTAATAAAGAAGGAATTGACTGGAGCAACAGCCATAAGAAGAGCAGTTAGGCAAGGTCAGCCTAATGTTGAGGCTCTTCATGACCAACCTTTTACTAAGGCAGATCCGGGTACTTCTTCTGGTGGAGTTGTTGGCATTGGTGGAAGGCATGCTGATGCTACTACCAAAGAATAAATATGTTTGAAAACACCCCTTTTTGCCCTTACACAGGTCCCTCTCACCCCTCTTCACTCTCGTGTTGTCGTTGCAAATGCGATGAGTGCAAGGACAAACAGGATAAACTCTTTGAAAAAGTAGAGGCTATCTCTAAAGCTATTAAGGAATTTAAATCTAAGAGGTGTGTCATACCATCCAAGAAGGTGAGGAAGCCATACACTTCTACAGCGTTGGTTAGGAGAAAGAAAAGAGCAATTAGAGACGCACTCTCTGCTCGAAAATCAAAAGAAATTGTAATTTCTCCGGCTCCAAAAGTTCTTGAAGTTGAAGGGCCAGTCAAGAAGGTGGACATATACGCGGAACTTAGAGCTGAAGAGAAGAGGGATCTGCGACAAACCAAGAATGTGAAGCCAGGCGCACCATATTACCCCAGGCCTTCCTTTTCCCCCCAAGACTTCCAGACTATGACTGATATGCGTATGCCGTATGAGGATAAGGCAAGTTTACTTTTCCTAACATTGACCTTCTAATCTACCCCATGAAGAAGAAGCCACACAACAGATTTCACATCTGTTGCAATAGCTGGGTATACTGGTGCAACTGGTTGTGGTTCTGTTGTAACTTATTATCCATCTGTTACATAAATTGCGTTGGATTATTGATTCAGAGAACCCTATGCAATAGATGGACCATCCATTGCATATTTACAATTACTAAGCTATTTAAAAATTGACTTCTTATCTCACAGCATGTTGACATAATTCTCTACCTTATGAGAAAAAGGCAATTAACGTATCGAAAAGCTCAAATATAGGTACAATCAACTCAATGGAGAGGTGTCAGCCCTTGGCGTGGGACTTGATTTCCTAGTTCCTACGTTGGTCTTGGATGAAGAAGAAACATTAAGATATGTTAGAGAGGACAGGCCAAATCCACACGGCAAGAGCTGGACCGAGGCAAAAAGGATTCTTACAGTCATTAGCGTGAATAGCATGTATTATCGGGCTGTTGAGATACTACTCGAGGAGGGAAAGATAAATGTTTATAACTCCAACGTACCTCTCGTCGACGATTTCTATCTTTTTCTCCTCGTGGAGCCACTGATGGTACTGTTGCCCATCTTATTGAGGAAGAGTAAACTGATGAATCATTTGTCAAATGAAGTGTTGATGAAGAAATCATGGGATTTTGAAGGTCAAAATAGGGGAATGATCCTTCCAAAAGATGATGCCGCTAAAGCGAGCGACTCGCACGCTCTTACACACATTGAATATTTGCTGACCGGCACAAAAATGGTCAAGCCAATGACTTTTCTGTGTGACAACGCTGTGGCAAACTTGCAAGAGGTCTGGGCTTATGGGGTACTAACTGGACGTTTGAAGTCTGTGTACATAAAAGAGCCTGTGAAATAGAAATTTTTAATTTCAAGTCACCCATCACTTTATTACATGTACATGTAGTGGCAATAATATTTTTTTTATGAAAGTTGAGTTTATTATAATGCAATAGACTAGATTGTCAAACTATTGCAACAGTGGGAAGACCTGTTTGAATAATCTAATAATCTAAGTCTAATCTGTTGCAACAGTGGAAAGAACTGTTTGATAATTTCTATGAATAATGTAATAATCTAAGTCTAATCTGTTGCAACAGTGGGAAGACCTGTTTGATAATATCCACAGATGACCTAAATTTTACAACATATGCCTAAATCTTTTTGATATTTTCCAATAGTTACGCTTGAATATCCATATGCTCGTCGACAACAAACCAGTAGCAAATACACACACCACCATGAAAATTTCAGCAATTAAGCTTCAATATCCATGTGCCCAACAACCCCAAACCAGTAGCAATAACGGCAACAATGTAGTATCTTCTTGCTCGATTTTGTTTCTCTTCAGAAGCCTTGACTTTGTTCAATAAACGCCAGATTACACGATTTGCTTGTGAAGGGTGTCTTTCTTCATACCAATCAAAGTAATCACATCCAACCAATTTCTATAAAAAAGAGAACACAATTACAAAATAATTACAAATCAATAATTAATCAATTAATTAAATAAAAAATATTACCTTTGAAATCTTACAAGTAAAAAACCTACGATCCGGATTTTGTTGAGTCCAAAAAGTCTTTAACAGAGCTTCATGACTGCACTTACAATATCAAAAATCTTTATCATAAAAAAATATGGAAGATGCGCTCGACATTATTAAGGTCAGTTATAAAAAATAAAAGTAATAATTTAAAGAATTTGGATAGATAAAAGATGATGACGATACAGAAGAAGATTTAGAAATTTAGGGTTAAATTTTAGGAGGAAGATGAATATATAAAACAATGGGGGGGGGGGGGAATAACCATTGGGGGCCAACTGACGACAAGTCAGCGAAATATGCCAGGACTAACACTAACATATTTGATGACTATTTTATTTTACGTCTTTAAAATGAACATGTCTACTTGATGCCTATTTTATTTTAGGTGTTTGAACTGAACACCGTCGATGGGTTGTACCTTTTTTATTTCAATTCACTTTAACCTTTTTAAACGTAGTGGCAATTTTTTATGTCCAACAAAAGTTAAATTTTTATAATGCAATAGATTCTCCATCCGTTGTAACAGTTATCCTATCTGTTCTGACATATAGTTTATCTTTTACAATAGGCTCGTCATCTGTTACATTATCTCGATATTTTTATCTAAAGTCCATCTATTGCAATAGTGGGAAGACATGTTTGATAAATTCCAACAGATAACCTACCTGTTGCAACATATGTATAAATCTGTTCGATTATTCCAATAGATGTGTCATCTGTTGCAACAGATAAAGTCCATTTGTTGCAATATATGTCTAAATCTGTTCTTTTTTCAATAAATGTGTCATCTATTGTATTAACTTGATGTTTTTATCTAAAGTCCATCTGTTGCAATAGTGGGAAGACCTGTTTGATAAATTTCAATAGATCACCTACCTGTTGCAACATATGTCTAAATCTGTTCGAATTTTTCAATAGATGTGTCATCTGTTACAACAGATACATTATCTGTTGCAATATTTGAATCTAGTATTCCTTTTCAATTAATAAGTTTAAATCTAAGGAATAAATAAAATTCATAGATAAAATAAAAGAAATCAAAGCCTTCATAAATTAGCTAAAATAAGTCAACGAATAAATAAAATGTAAAAAAATTATTATGGGTACAGATCTTAACAAATACATCAACAACAATTTAAGTATACTGCCAAGGATTGCTTTGATAGGATCACGCTATAAAGATCTACTTAGTATGGACAAGTTGTTCTTCATCCGATGCTATGAAATTCGGTTTTGTTTGTCATGGATCTTCATTGTCGCTTGCGTACGGTTTCTGCGCTTTCTGTTCTCTGTATTTCTATAAAAAGAGTAGCATATTGTCAATGTTGTTCAGCAGTAGCTTCTTTTACATCTACCTAGAAAGCCAGAATTGGTCAATGCTAATCACGGAGATACAATAAAACAGAAAAGGATAACTCATCTTTTCTAGCAAATTAAACAGGTCTTCCTCCCATTTTAAATTATCCCAAACATATTATATTTCTGTTGCAACAATGAATCAACTGTTAGGACAAATTTCTACATGAGGAAGACCCTGTGTGATAATTTCTAATGGATGAACCATCTATTGCAACATATGAATCATCTATTACAGCAGATAGATCATCTGTTGGCACAAATAAAAGATGTACGAAGAGCTGTTTGATTTGCTAAAATAGACGAGACATATGTTGCACCAGATAAAGTAACTGGTGCAACAGGTTAGTCAACTGTTGCAACAGATGTACATATCTGTTTGATAATTTTCAGCAGATGTGTCATCTGTTGAAACAAATATGTGTCTGTTTGTTTTTCCAGTTGGAAGACATATAATATATTCACCTTCTTTAAGTCGTGCTGCTCTTCTTTGGATATTGTACGTTGCTCAGTGCAACACGCAGACAGAGGAGTTGCAATTTCACTTTTTTGGATGCCTGATAATGCCCTGGAAATCACTCTCTTTCTCCCTTTAGCCCTAATCTCTAATGGAGCGTACGGAAATAAAATTCTCTTTAATGGAATGAGACCTCTCTTAGAGGTCAATTCCTTTACAGAAGCAGTTAATGCATTAATAGCATTAATCACTACATTATATTTCGCCCTGCAGTCTTGATATTTGCATGCAGAAATTCACTGGGAGAGGAAAAATCTGTATAACCAGTATGATCATACTCATAATGGTTTGCTTTAAATACTGTAAGAGGAGCATCATTAGTACCAACAGCAGCACCACCAACAGTTCCATCAACAATAACAAGCCCACCCTCCAAAATTATTTTTCTTGTAATGGTTGTTGCTCCAAATAATTCCATTTTTATTTTGTCGATGACTTTAGGGTCCGATGAAGTTTGCACAGACTGTAAAGTAAGAAAAAATAGCTTCTTCAACTCTCGATTGGTCGGAACTATCGACGAATACACATTCTAACATAAATCATTACATATATTAGAATGATGATTAGATCATTCAAAAAAAATATTAATTAAAAGAAAAAATTAATTATAATTATACTTACTACATCCTTCGGGGGGTTGAAGAGATCAAGAAATTTTGTATTTTTATGAGTTTTGGCCGACAACCATCTCAAGATTCTTGGACAGGAATCTCCTTTCTGGTAGTTCACTTGTTGTCTCAAATAAGGAATGGCTTCAAATGCCCAAGCCTATAAAATAACGTCAATAAATCAAAACCATTATTGAACAAAAAAAAATGAATGATATCATAATAGAAGAAAGAAATATTTACCATGACAACCCATGGAAAGCCATATAAGTTGACTGTCTTTGGCGCTAACAGAGTCAACAAATATTTAACAGTAATTTTGAAGCTTTCATACCCCCATGGATAGTTGTTAAACGCCTCAAGATCCTCGGAGAGCTTTATTAAACCGAGGCTTATGTTGTTGTTAACGTCTCTCGCCCAAAGAATATTATGTACAAACCAAATCAAGCACAATGACTGCTTGTGCTTCTTTGAAAGTCCTTTACCTTTCAACGCTTCTATCAAAATTTTTTTTGAAGCTTGGACCAATAATGGACACCAGGTCATCACGATTACACGACTTGCCTTTGCCTTTTTTGGGTGTGCGGGGTGATTTTTTTTGGGTTAGAATAGGTATAACTTGAGAAGGAGGATAACATTTTAGTCCAGTAACTATGGCAAACTCCTTCCAACCAAAACAAATAGGCATGCCATAGTAATTTATCTATACCTCATCCATCTTATCTTTATTTTCATATATAAACCTACACTTGAGAAGTTCATATACCATTTTTATTTGGAAACGAGCATTGTTGTCCTCCGACAAATCAAGATATTTTCCAAAGTAGCTGTCCCTGAAATAAGCATCCAATTTTTGTTCTTGAAGTATTTTTCTAAAGGCGTCGAAAGATTTTTCCATGGATGACTTAACCATAAAATTACCCGTTAAATTTGTGGAACCATCGCACTGCATTCTCACAGGATAACGATCAATGCTGAAAGCTTTAACCAGCTCTTCGATGAAAGGGCTATTAGCATCTGCATCATCTCTTTTGAAACATTCCTCCTCCCCGTGTTCATCATATTCTGCTCCCAGTTGAGATAACGTTTGTCAAGCAAGCTCACAGAGTGGTGGATGTAGCCTAGCTGCTTCACTTGTTCCTTTACTTGGACTTGATTGGGTTTCTGTTCTTTTGGAAATCATATTATCTAAAATTAACAGGAACATTAAATAATATATTATTGTTGATTAATTCACCATTAAAAAAGGATAACAGTAAATCAAACAAGCAAAATAGTAAAATAACAGTTGCAACAGATCACCGATTTATTGCACCAGGTAGTATATTTGTTGCAGCATATAACCAAACTGTTGCAGTGGATGAGTAATCTGTTGCAACAATACAAAATATACCACTCATCTTTTAAGACAGATGAGTAGTTTGTTCAACAGATCACACAACTGTTGTGACATCAACTGTTGTAACATATGAGTGATCTGATGGAACAGTTAAATAATTCGTAGCAATGGCTGAGTAATCTGTTGCGATAACACAAAATATATCACTCATCTGTTGAGAAAGATGAATAGTCTGTGCAACAGGTCACACATCTCTTGCAACACATGAGTAGTCTGTTGGAACAGTTATCAACGATCAATATTGTTTAGATTTCTTCCAACATAGGGTCGTCTATTACGGAAGATGAATGATCAGTTGGAAAAATCAAGTCTTGGACTTTTCCTGTAGGAAGAGTTGGTAGGATTTTATCCAACAGGAGGTTCATCTGTTGCATCAGATCATTAATCTGATGGTTCTTCCATTGCACCAGATGGTTAATTAGTTGCATCAGATTTTTTATCTGAAGCTTAATCTGTTGCAACATATGGTAAAGTTATTGCATCAGATTATTAATCTGTTGCATCAGAAGTGTAATCTGATGGTTCCTCTGGTGCATCAGATAGTTGATCTGTTGCATCATTTGATAAATCTGTTGCATCAGCTGGTTAATATGTTGCACCAGATGGGTAATCTATCGGAGGAAATAGTAGCACGATTTTGTTAAACAAAAAACAGCAATTTCACCATTTTTATCAAGAACAAGAACAGAATAAATCAAACCAAATTGTCCTTTTGTTTTTATAAACACAAACAATAAAAATCAAACTTCAAAAAAATGTAACAAACAACAAAGTATCATAATTCACTTTGAAAAGAGAAGAGAAGAGAAGAAATATCAAAAATTAGGTTTTATTCAGACCACATTTCAAATTAGTGCAACAAATATTGAAATTGTTAACCAATACTATAAGAGAAGTTGGCTCAAGTTCCTCGTTTTCTTCAAAACTAAAAAGGCCATAAATTTTTACCTGTGAAAGAAGAAAAGGACTGATGAAGAATTCAAAGCTGTTGTGGCCGGAGAGTAAGGTTGTCACTTCGATTGAAGTCGAAAAGGAACTAGAATCCCAACTATTTGTAGTCGGATGTTGAAGTCGCCGAGGATTGAAATAAGAATTTTGCAGAACAGTTGGTTGGGAGAGAGTTGAAAGAAGCTGTCGAGAGAAGGATGAGAGATAGGTTGATTGAATTGAAGAGGGGAACTCGAAGCCTAACTATTTATCGTCGGGGGTTGAAGGGAGAAATTTTGCAGAATTGTTGGTTGGGAGAGAGTTAAGAAAAGCTGTCGAGAGAGAGGAGAAAGTGATTGATTTGGATTGAAGAGGGTGTAGGTTGGGTTGATGTGTATTTTTGAAAAGATTAAAAAGTTTTGAAAATATTAATCAAGTCCACAATTAACTTGATCAAGTTTCTTAATAATGTTTGACCCTATTTGTTGGTCAATGTCACCAATCCTTATTCAAGACTTAAAAGACACCTGCTCTTCAATTTTCTCATGTAGAATCTTATAATCGAGAAGATAGAGTAAATAATTCTTTCTTTGCTTTAATTTATTTTGCTTTACGTTTTAGTTTATTTAAATAAATATTTATTTTCTTTTCAAGCAATTAGTTAATTCTAACCTTCTATTTGTCATTTTTTAAATTATAAAATTATCGTATATTTTGGTACAATTATATAGATCTTCAATTTAACCTCAAATATTAAAAATCTTCTTTATTATTTTAAACTTTGTATAAGTTAAAAGCAAATAAATAAATTAAAATGAAGTATATTACAACATGCTAAATGACACTCATAGTTTAAAATACTTTGTAAATTACTTGTGTATACCACTTAAATCCAATTGCTCCATTTATTTAGATCTATAGAAGTTACCTTTCTCCTAATTTAGAAATTATATTTTTTTTTTTCAGAAAAGAAATGCTTCCCTAAAAATAATGCAGCACCTAAAAGATAATTATACCCTTCTTTAAACACTTACTTTCTATATTATTTATGACATTGTCCACTTTATTTCTTTTTAATTTCTTATGAAATCTCTTTACTCATTTTTTAACAAAAAACGGTTAATTCTAAATTTTGCAAAATACAATATTCGGAGGGGTCTTGGTACAATGTAGTAAGACAAATAATATATGAATTAAGTATGATATTATTTAATATTTTCTAGAATTTTTGAAGTTGTATATAGTTAAAATATGTACTAGTTATACATACTATTAGTATTATAGAGTTTATAACTATATACACTTCAATCCATGATATTAGTAATACTTAATCGTTTGGTAGAGTGATTAAGAAAATAATGCGTGCATTAACTTTATGTACAACAAATAACTTATTTCGTACAATTTTTTATCCTATGTATTATTAATGCATACATTAATTATATACTTTATTTGGTATTGGGTATATTACTAATACATGAAAATTCATGATATTATTCATGCATTAATATGGTTAAAGTTACAGTTATTTCGCAAAATCTTTTTCTCATCCTTTCCACCATACTTATGAAAGATATGGTGGCTTTAAAAAGGTGTATGTTTTTTTTTAGAAATTATGTAATTGATGCTATTTGTAATGCACCAAACTAAACATTGCATAAGAAAATAAATTACTTCTTTTCATTGTAGCAAAATTTATTTTCGAAAGAAATTGAAAACAGAACAAACAGTAAAACGAATATTGATTTGCATTAAGTTAATTATATGAAAAGGAATGTAGATTAGATTAAATTATGGAAAAATAATTTAGCAAAAAGGAATGTAGATTAGATTAAATTATGGAAAAATAATTTAGCAAAAACAGTAGTGGAGATGCGGGGGATCGAACCCCGTGCCTCTCGCATGCAAAGCGAGCGCTCTACCATTTGAGCTACATCCCCAATTGGTCATATGTGTGGTAGATAAATTATATATATGTTAAGATATTATGCCTCATGGAATAACTAAGCATATCTGATATTACAATTTTTTCCCAACCGTCTATATAAGATAATAATTCCATCATTAACTAATGAGATAAAGTAATCTCAAAATTAGCTACTACCTCAGACCAAACATGGAATGAAGCTAATTCTAAATTTTATCCCACAAAAGTGTTTTCAAGTTTTTGGTTGATTTATTGTGTAGCTAAACTAGAAAGTTATAGTCCTAGCCATCCTCCTATATTGATTAAACTTGATATAAAATTTATATTTTAATTTTGATATAAAATTTATATTGTATTTTAAAATTGACATCTTCTGGGTGCATTAGTTTATTAGACTTCTTTTATCCCTTGTCTTGCTCAACCGCACTCTATTCTTGCACAAGGATATAATATATATATTACTACATATTATAAGGGAGGATGACCAAGTTTGGTCGTCCTCACACCAAATATGCGCATTAGTTGTGGGCCCCACGAAGACACTCTACATATTTACAATTAATTGTGAGCCCCGTGAATTCCAATCACGTGCACTGTTTTTTGTTTTCTTTTTTATTTTTTAATTTAATCTATAGAACTTTTGATATTAAAATATTATTTTAATTTAAAGAATTTTCTACGTTATTCACCCTTCTTTCCGAAATCTTCCTTCTGAAAGCCTACCATTTTACAGTATACAAATTTTTTTCAAAGATCATCACAAATATGTATTTTTATTTTTATCTTATCTTGTACTTTCTAGCATGATTCATCACTGTAAATCTGAAATATCTTGTACTTACTAGCATGACTCATCACTATGAATCAGAAATAAGTCATAAGTAAGCATGACTCATTAATTTATCATAAAAAAGTCGGTGATTTACTCTCTATAAAGCTCCAAATAGATCGATGGTTAGTTCTTCTTTCAGAGCTTTGAAGTTATATTTTCCTTATCAATTTTGTTCATCTTGCTGAGGTAAGTTTTTTGTTTTGGCGTAAATTGATGATTAAAAATTGTTTGTTTTTAAATTTTAAATCTTGAATCATGAGGTGCTAATTGTTGTTTGAGTATGCAATCAAATAATTTACATATCGGTTAATTCTTCTTTATTAGTCAAGTTATTGAGAATTTTGGGATTGTAAAGTTCTTTTGTACTTTGGGAAAATTATTCGTTCGAAATTATCAAGTTCTTAGCTCCGTTTGATAATTCTGGCAAGTTCCTTGTTTGTTGTTGTATTACTGAATCAAAGTTCCTAACAATCCTCAAACCTGAAAATTACTGAAATTTGGAGTTTTCTTAACCTTCTTAGTTATCAGAACATTCATGTAAAATTTATGTGTTGTGGCCGTTTCTATTACATATATGTGTCAAAAGCTATGCCTTATTGATACATTTTTGTGTATTTGAGTACTAATAGAGCTACACTAAGAGAACGAGAATGACTGAAAATTCTTATTCATCTCAACTTGAACTTAGGGTGTGTTTGGTATGATGGAAAATATTGATTACTGGATAACAGAGTTCTTCATGCTAATTGGATCCAATGTCGCTAAAGGATCTAGCAGCAATTTCTTCGTCTGAGCAACGATTATGTGTCGAAAAAGCATCAGACAATAAGTTATTTTGTGTTATCATCGTTTGGTTTGTTTATTGACTTATCTTCTAAGAAATTTCTTTATCAAAGCCCATTTTCTGTGAATACAATTATCATTAATAATCCTAAGATAAAACCTTCTAATAGCAAAAATTGGTACAGTGTATGTCGATTATTATTTAGGCATCTCCCCAGCACGAGCCGAACTTCTTGCCTTAGAAGGTGTCAAAGTACAATTGTAATTACTAGAAATACTACTGGTAATAACACTCCACATAAAAATATTTTGCATCAGTAATTTGAAAATACGAATAGTTGGAAAACAAGTGACACATATTCTCTGCAGCTACTTCACATAATGAACAAGACTAATCTATATTAATGTCCCATTTGAGCAACCTATCTTTAGTATAGAACAGAGAACTGTCCTTTAACTAAAAAATAGAAACTTTTTAATAGAATTATCCTTTATGTTAGTTTTCCTCCAAATCACTTTATGGACATGTATGCTTAAAATTTATCTCATTTACTACAGTTTCAGTGTTCATTATGTAAGATCAGCGAAACTTATATGACGCAACTGCATTTGGAAGTTTTGAGTGTTGATACTGTACACTTCATTCTGGTGCAGTCTTTGAGCCAACCACACTAGTATATATATATATATATATATATATATTACTATTACTACTATATAGAAAAGGCAAAGAAGGGAGGACCAAGGGCAAGACTGGTATTAAACTCAATTTGTAAGGGCAAAATGGTAAATTGATATACTAGATATTTTCCCTGACTCCGGGAGCATTTCTCATTCTCAAAGAAGAAACCAAAAACTCCAGAATCTTCCATCATCTATTCCTTAGTTCTCATTCAACTGGGTTGGAGGTTTTGTTACAGATACTTAGTTTCTTTTAGTTTTGAAAAAACGAAATCAAATATCACAAATCAAATCTCTTTCCACACATTTCTAACTTCATTGCTTATATCAAATCTGTTAAAAAAATTAATTCTGCCTAAACAAAGAAGCAGTTTCTTCCTTCTTTACCAACCAGTCTCTGCTGCATGCTCAAGCTAAGTTTTGAGATTTAATTTTCGATCCCACTTCCACTTTCGAATTTTCCTTATTGTGTACATTTTTTTTTGTTAAATCGGTGGTCCTGTTTTCGTAATTTTGAAGTGGCTATGGTACACTTGAATAACTTCTTGAAGTCATTACATGGGAAAATTTTGAAGGTCAGAGCTGAATATTGACATTGAGTAATTATGTTGTGTTTGAAAATTATATTTTCCAATTTAATCTACACTAATTTTGTTGGATTGCTCTGTCTGTTGTATGCGGTGGTTATGGCTTGTGAGAAATGGTTGAATTTAATTTAACACAGTTGAAATTTGATAATTTTATCCTGTTTCTCCTCTTTTGAAATAAGATTTGCATCTTCAACCGCTAATTTGTGGCTGAATTTGTACATGCATGTCAATAATTTTCAACTTTTTATCTGATTTTGTGTTTCCTTTAATTTTATTCTCTCTTCATTCTAATTTAGTATATTATGTAATTTAGTATATTATGTTGATTTTATTTTCACCTCTGTAATGTGAAATTTATAAATCAACCTTGTAGAATTTCAGTCATTCATAGTTTATTCTGTTTGAATATAATGGTGGTCATTTTGGATTTCACAGGCTTTTGTGGTCGTGTCGTAGAAATCTGAAAAATACTTTTGGCTCCTACTGATAAGATCTCGACCTTTTTTGGTTCTTTGTGTTTAGTTATAGCACCAAATAGTAGTGCCTTATATTCCATGATATTCTAAATAATACATGTGTGCTTTAAGAACAAATAAAACATTAAGAGTACAAAAAATCGACTTTAATAAAAGGATTTTATGAAAGACTCGACAATCAGATGTCAAAAAAAAGATGGGCGCAATCCAAATTGAGCAGTCAAGCAGATAAAATTTATGTCTTTCATCAAAAAATTTTTAGATGCCATGTCGCTTACAGGAAAATGCCAGCTGAAAAAGGCAACACTTTTAAAACGACGTCGAATAGAACATTCTGCGACAAGGCTTCGTCTCTGTAAATTCTGCTGCTAACCATTCTTGTCAAACTTGTTCTTCGTTTGAACTTCGGAAGTTGATTGATTATGCATACGCCTGCTATTTCATTGTATGGTGTTGATACTCAAGATGTTTGAAAAATAATTATTACCTGCGACTACTTTATAAACTTTTTTGAGGCCCCATAAAGGCAGCAACGGCTGAAAATTCTAACTTTCTTTTCTATAAATTCTGTTTGCATATCTAAACCTTTCTCTACTGTAATTGACTACAGGAACAACAGGTTGCCATTGTACTATACGGTGATCACATTCCTAGGTACGAGAGGTTATTTGCTCTTTTCCATACATATTTGGTTTTAATTTCTGGTAGTTATAGGAATTTATAGGATTTGTGGCTTGTTTAGCTCTAATAAAAAGAAGATCATCGTTGGATGTCTTCTACTAATTGACTTATTAAAATAATGCTAGCTGGAGACTTGATCAGTGTAAGGATCATGATTTGTTTTGTTCCTCTGTGTGTGTGTGAGGAGGTTTAACCATCTGTCCATCTGTCCAATCCGGGATGGACAAAGTTACTCTATACCTTGTGATGGTGGGAGATAACAGATACCTAGGAGAGTTCGTCTGCAAGCTGGCCCGAACACCATGGTTAACCTAAGTCCCGGACCTCATCAACCCAAGTTGATTTAGTAGTCATTATTTTCTTTTGTAGAGTGTTTATGGTTTATAGCTCTTCTGGAACTACCATTGTCCGCGTGATGTCAATGATATTTTTATTCTTCTCTGCAGTTATTGAGATAAAATCTGATGCACTTTGGCCGAAGCTGTTAAGTGCATGTGTTGCCTAAAACAAAAGCAAAAGAAATGCAACAGAGGTAACATCGAAAGAAGACCATGCCAAACCAAACTTCCCTGATGCCTTATATTTAATGGCAAAGTTCATTTTGATCATTTATATTTAGCTCTTGAGTTATTGTGCATCATGTCACTACCTATTTTGACAACTTATTAAGTCTATTCGAATCCAGTGGTTGGATCACGAACCCCAGAACTGAATCTGTAGCCTCTTTTTTTCTCTGTATATTGTGAGCAGATGAATAAAATGTAAGATGACACAAAGCTTAGCTTATTAAAAGGTCTTGTAATTCTTGTATTGGTATTGCAGTGGAATAATGCACCAGAATATGCAACGGGGAGGGAAATTCTCAGTCAAGACATCTTTAGCTTTGGAGTATTACTTTTGGAAATAAAAGCCACGAAACAGTGACCATTCGATATACATTAGCCATTTTCCAGGCCACTAAAAAGTGACCATTCGATATTGCATTCTAACATTGACTTTTGTACGTACATACTACTCCCTCCGTTTCACAATAAGTGAATTGTTGGAGCAATTTTAGTGTTTCAAAATAAGTGAATGGTTCACAGTTCAAGGTAAATGTTGAAATTTTTTCCAAATTTACCCTCCATTAAATGTGCATTGGGAGTGATGTATCACGTGTCTTTACTTTTTGAAGAGGGTAAAAATGGAAAAACATGGTAAATTTATGTGTTTGCTTTTTTTTCTTAACTATGTGTGCCAAAATCCAACAATTAACTTATTGTGAAATGGAGGGAGTATTGTTTTAGTTACATATCCAGGATTTGAATCAAGGCTATTGTGTCCTGTCAAACCCATACCCTTAGGTCCAACTTCCCCTTGTTCTGCATTCTTCATGATGATAGTAATAAGTCAAATAGATTTGCTATCGCTATCTGCGTGTGTAGATGGCTGTAACTTTTTGGGGGCTACTCTTTCCCTTGTGATACTAATCATAGTGAAGTAAATTCAGTACGTCAATGTCCAAATGGCTGAAAGTTTCCATACTGCTACTTTTACCTTTCACTTTAAAAATCTACTACACATTTTGGTTTGCTTCTATTTGAATCGCAGGTGCCACTTCGAACGTAACATTACGCCAGCAATACAATTACCGCAATAGTCTTATAAACGGTGGCAGAAACAATGTTGTCCCTCACTGCCGAACAAATATATGAAAGTGCGGCTGTGCAGGTACACAAACACATAGTGGTAAAAGCAGGAAAAACTCATCTTCGTAGTATCCTAAAATACCAGTAAGCAAAAATACCACATTACGCCAACTGCTACTCACTGTCTCATTTTTGGCCCTTTTCACTCAGAAAGAACCGTTATCTATTGTCCGTACAAATCAAGAGTTTGCTCATAAACCGTTTAGACTCCAGCTGCAAAAGCAGATCTTCAGGTTTCCCGACCAAACACCTGGTATGCTAGCTGTTGCATCCTTTACTGAAACAGAAACCCAATTTTTAGACCATCACCGTCACCAATGGCTCATGAGAAACAGGTAAGAGGCAGAAAGTCAAACCGCCCACTCCAACGAAAAAAACTTAAAGGTAACAATAGCTTCCATCTTTTGTTTATTATTGTACTCTACTTGGCCTTTACCTGAGCTCTATAGTTACTCGGGAACATTTACATTAAATAACTTGTGAAAACAACTGACAAATTCTGTACAGATATGCAAAATATGCATGTCTAAAATAGAGATTCTAAGCCATTCCCACAGCTTCTTTTAAGTTAAGCTACTCGGGTAAAATTTATTTGAGATATGTATACTTACAAAGACTTATGTTTTACCTCCAATATTTATAGCTTCTCAATCTCAAATATGCGGTAAATTACAATCAAAATTATTTTTGCCTCCCTTTTTCGTAGCCTCTCAGACTCAACAGGTAAACAAAGCACCCCTTTATTACTGCTTTCCCTTATTACATCTTCTTAATAGAAAATAGGACACTATATTTTCCTTCGCCTGCTTAAATTATCTCTACAGGTGGCAGGTGCCCAAAGTTGAGTGCAACCAGGTTTACTCAAGTGGTGTACATGCCACACCACTTGAGTAAACTTGGTTGCACTCAACTTTTGGGTACAATTGATTTTGATTGCCTCTACCGGCTCATATACAACTAGATTCTGCTCGCTTGCACCAACGTTATACAATCGGCTGCACCAACAAACTTTTTTCATTTTGGTGTTACGGATAATCACCATCCTCAATGTGCAGTCACAACTTAATGTGACAGACCTACATGTTAATAATTTTTGTATAAATAGGTCACCAATGAAAATGTGTCATGTTTCTATGAAAGTGAAAAGATGTTTTAGGACCAATTTTACCAAAGGAATGATTTTATTATTTATACTTAAAAACTACATTATTTTAGACATTTGAAGAAGTATTTGTCTAAATTATATTATTATTTAATGCAAAATGTTATTATTTAATGCAAAATGTTCCATGCTTGTGGTAATCAAGATTTCCGATTCCTCCTATTGAAATACATTTGTTTGACACACTCGTTTAAGAAATTAATAAGAGGTGCAAACTGACTAATATAATCTTATTAAATTTTAATTAGATGAATTTTCTTTGATTAATATGATATAGTTGGAAAGAAGTGATTAATTATTGCTTCTATATCTATATTTCTTTTCTATTATAGAGAAGAGGTGGTTTCGATCATTTAAACAATTCCTTCACTCCCACTTAGTTACATATTATGTCTCAATATATAATAATTTCATTGTTTCATCATAATGGTTTAAATATTTAATATATTCTATTAATTTATATTAATTAACTATAACTACATATTGGAAGTAAAAAAAAATTATTTATTTAATTGGCTATCATGTTCAAAACTAATTTGTTACTACGAATCACAATAAGTAATAATTTAAAATATTTAAAAGATATATAGAAATTTTATTGATTTTCATTATTTTAGCAATACCACATAAATTGAGATAAAAGAAAAGTACTGCAAATCATAATAATTAACAATTTAAAATATTTAAAAGATATATAAAAATTTTAGTTGATTCTCAAAATTGTATCGAAACCACATAAATTGGGACACAAGGGGTAAATATATTATTTGATAATTACGTAAAAATTATTATAAATTACAATAATTAACAAGTTAAAATACTTTTTTAAAAATAGATAAAAATTCTATTCAACTCTCAAAATTTTATCGGTGCACCATAAATCATAATAAAATAAAAAATTATCTTAATTAATTACAACTAAATATTTAAAATAAATCAATTTTATTATTTTAATTGACTTTTACATAGAAAAATAATCTTTTTATTTATTTATTTATTTATTTATTTTAGTAAATTTAAATTTTAAAATTATTTTTTTCTTATATGAAATTACTAATATTTAAACTTAACTTTAAATTTTTAAAGTACAAAATTATTAAATTTAATTTAATAAAATAAATTTTGAATGAATATTTTGTTAGAATTTGTGTTGGGTCAATATATATCAAGTTAAAAAAAATAAAGAAAAATATATAGTAAAATTTTATTATTGTGAAAGATAAATATAATGCACTATCCAATAATGTTTAATAATATCATAATTTGCATATGCAAATATAGTATCCGTATTTAATTAATATACCATTTCGGTGAATTATCGATAATTACTACTGGATATGATAAAATTATATTAATTTTATAGTAATAACATAATCAATCGCTCTTAATTAATTATTCTGAGTCATCTAGGTATTAAGAAAAAAAATATTTAATGAAAAATAAAATAGACATAAAATGCGAAATTAACTCTTAATGTTTTAAATTAAATTTTCGTCTTTCGATCAATGATTTTACTATATCACTCCTTATTATAAGTCATTTATGTATTAGAAAAATAAGAGTAACAAAATGATATATCAGCATAAAATATTTGATTGACTATCAAAATTATATTAGTGTCACATAAATTGGGATGTGACAGAAAAGATATAAAACAACATATACTATTTGAAAATGAAATAAAAAGTACTGTAAATAATAATAATTAACAATTTTTTTAAAAAAAAATTGACTGATTTCTGCTGCTTCAATTGTGATTTTAATGTTCACCCACAATTAATTATTATAAGTCATTTATGTATTGAAGAATTAATAATATTGAATCCACAATTTTACTATATATACTATGACTAAAAATCTTCATGATATTTTCTTTAAAAAAAAATTGCTATATATACTCAAAGGGTAAAATAGTAAAAACACACAAAAGATAAATGTAGAGAAATCAAGAAGCACCAAATGAATTTTTAACATTTGTAACATTCAACACATTTCTAAATGTTTTCAAATTCTTCTTGAATCAACACATACACATAATAAAAATAATAAATAATAATAATTACATTTTACTATATCACCTCTAATTAATTATTATGGTCATTTAAGCATTGTGCCACGTAAGTTGAAATAGAAAAAATATTATAAATCTCAATGATAAAAAATTTAAATTATTTAAAAAAATATAATTGGCTATTGTCGACACAAAACTCTGGATAATGAGAGTAGCATATATTATTCAAAAATTACATAAAAAAAATTATAAATTACAATAGTTAATAACTTAAAATATCTAAAAATAATTTAATATGTTATATATTTCAAAAAAAATTACACGAAAAATACTAGAAATCACAATAATTAACAACTTAAAAAATTTAAAAAATATAAAATATTTGGTCGACTCTTAAAATTATATTAGTGTCACTAAAATTGGAATAGAAGAAAAGTATTATAAATCACAATAATTAAAAGTTTAAATTATTTTAAAAATATAATTGACTATCAATGCCACAAAAATTTGGACAAGAAAAGTAACGTATATTAATTTGAAAATTACATAAAAACAAATATTATAAATTACAATAGTTAACAACTTAAATTTTCTGAATACATATTAAAATATCATATGTTGAACTCATGCTAGATTTCGGATGGATCCTAGAAAACATATGCAATCTTTTTATTAAACAATTTTATTTAAATATATCAAGATTGAAAGAAAAATAAATATCTTAATGTTGGGCTCGTGCTGACACGGGTCATGCTCTAGTATATTATATAGAAGAGGTGGTTTCGACCACTTCTCATGCAATTACCAAAAACCCCTTCACTCCCACTTAGTTACATACCATGCCCCGATATATAATAATTTCATTGTTTCATCATAATAGTTTAAATATTTAATACATTCTATTAATTTATATTAATTAACTACAACTACATATTGAAAGTAAATTTTTTTTTATTTATTTAATTGGCTATCATGTTCAAAACTAATTTATTACCACGAATCACAATAATTAATAACTTAAACTATTTAAAAGACATATAGAAATTTTATTGACTCTCATTATTTTAGCAATGCCACATAAATTGAGATAAAAGAAAAAGTACTGCAAATCATAATAATTAACAACTTAAAATATTTAAAAGATATATAAAATTTTTAGTTGATTCTCAAAATTGTATCGAAGCCACATAAATTGGGACACAAGGGGTAAATATATTATTTGATAATTACGTAAAAATTATTATAAATCACAATAATTAACAAGTTAAAAAAATAGATAAAAGTTTTATTCAACTCTTAAAATTTGATCGGTGCACCATAAATCATGACAAAATAAAAAATTATCTTAATTAATTGCAACTAAATATTTAAAGTAAATCAATTTTATTGTTTTAATTGACTTTTATATAGAAAAATAATCTTTTTATTTATTTATTTATTTTAGTAAATTGAAATTTTAAAATTATTGTTTTCTTACATAGAAATACTAATATTTAAACTTGACTTTAAATTTTTAAAGTACAAAATTAATAAATTTAATTTAATTAAATAAATTTCTAATGAATATTTTTTTAGAATTTGTGTTGAGTCAATATGTATCAAGTTAAAAAGAAATAAAGAAAAATATATAGTAAAATTTTATTATTGTGAAAGATAAATATAATGCACTATCCAATAATATTTATTAATATCATATTTTGCATATGCAAATAAAGTATCCCGTATTTAATTAATATACTATTTCGGTGAATTATCGATGATTACTACTGGATATGATAAAATTATATTAATTTTTATAGTAATAACATAATCAATCGCTCCTAATTAATTATTCTGAGTCGTCTAGGTATTAAGAAAATAAATAATATTTAATGAAAAATAAAATAAACAGAAAATGTGAAATTAACTCTTAATGTTTTAAATTAAATTTTTGTCATGATGATTTTACTATATCATTCCTTATTATAAGACATTTATGTATTAGAAAAATAAGAATAACAAAATGATATGTCAACATAAAATATTTGATTGACTATCAAAATTATATTAGTGCCACATAAATTGGAACGAGATAGAAGAAGATATAAAACAACACATATTATTTGAAAATGAAATAAAAAGTACTGTAAATAACAATAATTAACAATTTTTTTTAAATTGACTGATTTCTAATTTTAATGTATCACCCGCAATTAATTATTATAAGTCACTTATGTATTGAAGAATTAATAATATTGAATCCACGATTTTACTATATATATATATATATATATATATATATATACTATGAATAAAAATCTTCATGATATTTTCTTCAAAAAAAAAAAATTACTACATATACTCAAAGGGCAAAAGAGTAAAAATACACAAGAGATAAATGTAGAGAAATCAAGAAGCATCAAATGAATTTTTAACATTTGTAACATTCAACACATTTCTAAATGTTTTCAAATTCTTCTTGAGTCAACACATACACATAATAAAAATAATAAATAATAATAATTACATTTTACTATATCACCTCTAATTAATTATTATGGCCATTTAAGCATTGTGCCACATAAGTTGAAATAGAAAAAATATTATAAATCTCAATGATAAAAAATTTAAATTATTTAAAAAAATATAATTGGCTATCATCGTCACAAAACTCTGGACAAGGAGAATAGCATATATTATTCAAAACTTACATAAAAAGTATTATAAATTATAATAGTTAACAACTTAAAATATCTAAAAACAATTTAATATGTTATATATTTAAAAAAAAATTACATGAAAAATACTAGAAATCACAATAATTAACAACTTAAAAAATTTAAAAGATATAAAATATTTGGTCAACTCTTAAAATTATATTAGTGCCACTAAAATTGGAATAGAAGAAAAGTATTATAAATCACAATAATTAAAAACTTAAATTATTTTTAAAATATAATTGACTATCAATGCCACAAAAATTTGGACAAGAAAAGTAACGTATATTAATTTAAAAATTACATAAAAAAAAATATTATAAATTACATTAGTTAACAACTTAAATTATCTAAATACATATTAAAATAACATATGTTGAACTCATGCTAGAATCCGGATGAATCCTAGAAAACATATGCAATCCTTTTATTAAAAATTTTATTTAAATATATCAAGATTGAAAAGATAAATAAATATTTTAATGTTGCGTCCGTTCTGACACGGGTCATGCTCCTCTAGTATACATACATATACATATACATTATTGGCAGTTTCAGATTGGTTCCCCGGCAATCCACAATTACAGATTGATATTAGATTGTGATTTAGGAGGAAAGAGCAAAATGGACTAAAGTAAATATAACTAAAGATATACATATATCCCGTGATTTAGAATTTAAATTGCTCAATCGATATTAGATTTTTTTAGATCGTCATACACAGTACATCATCTTACTTACAAGAGGGTACTATGGAAAGATAAGATTAAAATAAAAAAAATTTCCTTCTCAATTATATTTTTCCTCGGTTTAATTTTATATTCTCCTATTTAATAGACAAAATCGAGTATAAACTTTCAAAATCAGTTTCTACCGTTGCTTCTTTGCTGCCTCTTTTTTACTTAATTTGTTGCCTATTTCTCATTTTATTTATATTTATAAAATTGTAAAATTAAATAAATATATTTTAACCTGACCAACTTTACTTCACGCCTTAGGATTTTTCTCTTTAAAAATCCTGATTTGGATGCCTAGCATTAGCTATCCAAAACAGTTGAACTGAGTAAGAACTTTCCAACAACTTTATTTTCGATTCTTTTATGTTGCCTTTGTTCTTACATAGTCTTTTGCGAACTTCTCATTTTGGTAATGAAATTTGTAAAACTAAATTAATACTTTCTAACCTTAATAACATTATTTATTCCTTTATGATTGTTTTTTAAAAAATTCGATTTGTATATTTAGCATGGTCAGCCCAAATCAATCAACCCCGACTTTGGGTCTGTTCTTTCTGAAGATAAAACAATATTTTGGGGTGCATATGTCTAAATGATGATTGTTTTGGCTTGTTAAATGAATTTTCAATTACGGTTCCCTCATTAGTGAAAGAAATGTTGTTTCCCTTCATAAACAGAGAAGAATAATCCAATGACATCTTCACGCCATATAGCATGGATAAAACTATCTCCTATACCAATGAACAACAAGTGGAAGATGTTTAATTTTGGAGAAATTCTTACATTTGTGAACATGTTGTTGATCATTACTATTATTTGTTACTAAGGGCTAAAAGAATCAGAGGCTTATGAAGACGTTGTATGTGGCAAGACCGAAAACTATTAGCAAGTTGATGATGATCTTTTAAAAAAAAAGGACTATTAAAAAATACAGAAAACAATATATGGATGGCTCAAGGTTTTAGGCCGACCTATTAAACTAACCACCTATCACTATGGTGCTTTGGGGAATGTCATAGTGTCCCTTATTGCATTACTGTCGTTACTTCTTTTAAAAATTGTGTACTATTTGTTTCTCAACATATTCAGATACAGGTACTAAAATAGATTTCTAAGTCTATTTTTACGATTTATTAGAACCTGAACTTAGTTGTCTCCGCATTTATAGCTTCATTCATCCATTGCTTATCTGTGCGTTATGTTCTAATTTAAAAATTGGTTGGCATGCAACTTCAAGAAGACTTACTTTTGTCTGGAAGAACTTTACTTGGTTGTTTGCCATATATTTGGGTGGTATGCAAATGACATATTTTGTTCAAGTCCTAAGCATTTTTATGTGCTTTTCTTTTTCCTTTTTTTCTTGGAGAAAGTTAGTTCCTTTACATACGCAAATCATAGCTCCAATATTTTTGTATAGGAAAGATAGGCATGTAGGGAGTAAACTATAACATTCACTTAAACGAACAGATTCTTGACCTTCTGGATCCTCTACCTCTGTCAACTTGCAGGTAGTGATGTCAATTTATAATACTTTATCTAATTTACATTTTATTGAACTATTGTCCAGATAACCGTTCATTTGTCAATAGTCTTGAAGAGAAGAGTTAAACTTGCTTATATAAGCAAAAGGATACACGTCTAAAATGCCCCCAATTCATTTAATTTTAATGAAACTGTTTAAATTCTAGAAATACCCCCCTAGCCCATTACTTACACTATGTGTATTACACGGCCTTACCAATTCCCTGCAAATATTCGAAAAGGCACATTCCACTATACGTCTCATGATTAATTCCTCTAGCTATGGCCAAAATGGGCTATGACGAACTATCAAACTTGTTCTTTACTTGTTCTCATGTTAGTTTTCGCCTTCTAATGTTATTAATGAAAATGCTGATTCAAAGCAATTTATGCACTTCGATGAGTGCAGAAATTTTGGTTGCCGCTATCTAGGATTTTCAGACGTCTTCCTTTCTCATTAAGAGGTAGGACACATTCCATTATCATGTTTTCTTTACACTTATATGCTCATATATGGGCAATGCAATGGATCCTATAGATTTACCCACTCCAACATTTATGAAGGTTTGGTTGAACCTTGATAGAGTAAACTTCTAATCCTGTTTGTTGCCTGATCGTTGGATTTTTTCTTCCAAACAATCTCTTTTCTTCGAGTCTCTTTCTAATCCTCTATGTGTTTCTTTCATGTCTCCAACACGCTTGATGATTGGTCGTACATAAGGCTTTACCAGCCAATGAAGTGTTCAGGAAGCATTTTGAAAAATCCAAAATTAGCAATTGCATAGATCCAACATTTGAACTGCAGTGGTTGGTTAGAATAAATCAATTATGAATTACTTTTCTGGCAAAGTGCATTTCACAAATATTAAGCATTGTAAACCTGCACTCGTACAATGTGGCAACAATATTTTAGGATTATGCAGGTTATAGAGCTAGATTTCCCACACCATCATCCGATTTTCATTTTTTACCTTTTTCAAGTATGTGTTGGAAATTGACACTTCTTTCCATCCATTAGTAAAGATTAGGTCTTTGTGAAAAAGGAAACTCTGAAATTAGCTTTCTTGGGTCCTGTGTGTCATGAGGCGTATCGATAGCAAATCTTGTGACGAGAATAGTCTACATATGACCAATTCTCTCTGTCACAATAGATTATATGTTACGCTAATTACTAGATAAGAGTGTAATAGAGAAAAAGAAAAGGAAACAAGGGGTATCGGGGTGGTTCTCGAGAGAGATGCTTAGAGAAAGGATGGGGTTAGTTAAGTTGCTTCAGCAGCTCTTTCCTTATTTCTTTATATTGTTTTGTTTGTTTAGTTCTTATACAACATAGTGTAAGTGAGGAAGGTTGTTGCCCTATTCACAAAACTGTTAGTTTTTGTAACCTTTTTTTGTGTTCATACTGTTTTTTTTATTAGTTGGTGGTATTTATTAAGTTCTGCGTCCATCATTTTTGAAATGTTGAAGCCAGCAAATTTTACTGCTTGTCTTGTCTTTAGATCTTCAAATGACTGAGATGGACTCTATGTAAACTTAACAGTAGCAAAGAGTTACAGTGAAAAAGAGAAAAAATTATGCCCAAGTGATGGATTTATTTGTTTCTATAGTAGCGAACTGATCAGCGGGGAACTTGAAAATGCTATGTTAGGTCAGTTTACCTTTATTGACCACTTGTCAAAACTGACAGATGAACTCCTTAATTTGAAATTGAAATTACGTAAATGCACCCAACTCATTAAATAAAAACAAACTTATTTGAATTTCAAAATCACCCGAGACCGTTTAAATTAAGACAGATTTTACAACCCAACATATGCGCTGCAAACTCTCAAAGAGACAGTAACCAAAACTTTCAGATGCATCCTTCAATGAGCAGGTACTCAATAATAGAACCTGTTTAATCTCTATAAAAACCGAAAAATAGATGGCACTGTTCAACAATCGCCCATCCTCTCTGTTATCCTTAATAGATATGCCCTTTACTTCTCAATTAAGTTGTAAGTCCTTTTATATGAAACTAAAATAGTAATGTTTTCACAATCAAATACATTCCACTTCTCTGTTATCACTTTTAGAGAAGAATATTCAGATTCTGCATATTGGATGATTCCTTTCTTTTAAAAAATTTGGATATGTTTCTATCTATAACTCCATTTTAGTATCTTGAAAATTATTAGACATATCAAGAAGACAAACAAGTTTGCAAATGCGAAGTATATTGTGAGTGGCTCAGAGGATCAATGTATCTATATATGGGATTTGCAAGGAAAATATTTGGTGTGGAAACTTGAAGGACATGCTAGACGATAATGAAGGGACAGTGAGCGTTTGGTCTGAGATTAATGGATGTCTTCACTGTGTATATGGGTAGGTTCATTCTATCCTACAAATACATTATCCTTGTGCTTTTGATTGATATTAACTTTGAAATTTAGAACATCAGAAACTTATTAACACGTGAGCGTTAGTTACAAGAAGGCGGATGATGGTGAGAGTAGCCTTGTAAATGTATCAAATGGGCAAAGCTAAGGATGTAAAGCAGATGAAGGGGAATTTACCTTATGTAGAATAGGTTCTTAAACTTGAGAGCAGACATTTGTAGATTTTAAAGTACATCAGATGGGTAGCCGGTTTCCTGTTGGGAGAGTTGTATTCAAGGGAGAATGATCTATCTGTTGGGCAATTGAATATGTAATTGTGAATTGCTGGGGAAGCAACATTGATGGTGAGAGTAATTTGCCGGGAAAAAAATTACTCCAAACATAGCGAAGAATCCAACAGGCCCTACTGGCATGTAGCATGAATTTCATGGGGGAAATCGATATTCGCTGGCTTGATCTGGAGTCTTTAATGCAGTTTAACAATCGAGAGGTGATAGCTTATATGGATGAAAGTAAGAAACCTCATAGGGAATATATGCATGAAATGATAAAGGCTGGAAAGAAAGATACAACACCAAGGTAATGAAAAGAGTCATTAATGTGAAATGGTAAGTTCTAACCAACAATTTCACATTTTTTAAAGGGCCGTTATATGCGTAACTAAACTATAGTTTATTGCTCATGTGCAGAATTCATTTTACAATTTCAAAGCAAAAATTTTAGACATTCTCAATAAAGATGCGTCTTAAATGCTACAGAAAAGTGAAAGCTATACAAGATATCGTGAGTTGTACCTATGGTAGCATCAAAAGTGTTGATTAGGAAATGAGTTGAAATTTGAGAAAAATTGACCTCCAACATTTTCACATATGAAAGCAGATAACATATTTAATTTTAAAATTGAACTATACATCATTTTTTATAGATACTGAGGGTTGAAGTTTCTGATGGAGAATGATGTGTTCGAGTTATACCTTTTGAAGCAGCAAAATGTTTTTTAGTTAACAAAGTTGAAAGTGTTGAATGACTAGGAAGAAAGTAAGAACTACTGCATGTCGGTGTTGTATAAACACAAAGTGTACAATTTCTACAAGTAGTATGGATTACAGAAGGTATTTAACACAAGTAAATAAATTGTGGAATCTATATATATAAATAAAGGAGAAACATAGTGATGCTTATGTGACATGCCTTAGATTCAAGGAACGTTGCTCATCTTTTTTCTTCTATTTTTAAGCTTTTTTTGTTCTTTTAAATTTTTATTACAATCAATTGTTTGCTTTAATGTTTTTAAATTTTAAAATTTCAACTGGCACGGTATTAAGACTTTGTATTAAAACCTGCTTCTATTCCTCTTCTTTTGTAATTTTCATCTTATTAAAAAGCCGTCTTTAATGCCCGTTTCTCTTCCTCTTCTTTAGCCATTTCCATCTTTTCAATTCTTCCTCTTTATTTTTCAACTTCCTTTTCCTCTCTCTTTATATGTTCTGTTGTTCCTCTCAAATCACAAGGTAAATTTTCTTTTTTGAAATTGATATTTGTATCTTTTTAAATTTTTGGTTGTGTTCATGTATTTTTTATTATTCTCACTTTTGTTAGATATTATATGAGCTTTCGCCTACTTCCCAAAGGTAAATCTCCTTTTCTGATTTTATAATACGTTTGTTGTTTTTTCATGTTTGATTGAGAATTTATGTATATATGTATTTAGTATTCTAGAATTCTATTTGATTGTGGTAATTCGATTCTTTTCATTGTTTTATCAGTAAGAAAGAATAATATTCTTGGCTTTCTCTTCTTCTTCTTTTTTTTTTTTTTTTTTTTTTAAATTCACTTGTTGTTTGATATTTATATTAGAACTCCGGTAATTTGAATTCAGGTCGGTAGTGCTTATGGGAGGTAGCAATCCCTACAGTTTCCTTAGCTTAACTCTACAATACTTTTAGATAGTTGTACTTCGAGAAAAAAACATACTTTTCACATAATTTTTTTTAAAAAGTTCTTCTTTGTGAAGTTCGGTTATTGTTATTTTCTTAAAGTTTATTTTTAGACCCTACACTGTTAAGGGGGGTTATCAACTCAAATAGAAAAATTTGATAAATAATGTTATAGTTATATCTTATGTAATCTTAACAGCTTACCTCATTCTACATAACACTTTTTTTGAATTTCCAGAAAATTATACTTGATGCGTGGAGATAAATTTAAAAGAAGTCATACCATAAGATTTCTCAACAAAATACATGAAATAAAAAATTGTGGATTGTATTTTTAGTTGCATATCAATTTATGTTTCTTTTATCTTTAGCTCTGCGTATTCATATATGAGTGAAGAATATTACCTAGGAAGAAAAACCAACGGAAGTTTGAGCTTTAATTGACTACTCTTTATTTCTGTTTAAGTACTTTATGTATAGCCCTAATTAACTTTAGATTGAGCACATCCCTAATTCCTTTTCAATTAATGGTCTTGGTAATTTGAACAAGGATATAGTAGGAAGATTTTAATCAAATTATTCTTAAAAAATTAAAAGAGTATTAAAAGAAATACAAACAAACCCTAAATAGAGCATTAAAAAGAAATGAAGAAAGTACTTAATAGCAGTACAAAGAGTTTAGTGATGTTATTTATTGGCTCATTAGTCACGACTCTTCGAGAAAAAAATTTGCCAAGTAAATAATTAGTTGCATTATTATGTAGATGTACTTGCTTTGATAAGCTCTTTATTTAGTTTGAGTAGTGATATAGGATAATTTAATTTTGTTCAGTGTCACAACTGATAATTATAAAATTAAAATTTTATTTTGTTCTTCATAAAAAAAATGAAAAGAAAAGAAAAGAAAATGTTAAGATTCAAAATGAAAAGTTAAAATAGAAAAATATTGAAAACTTAGTTTTACAAATTTAAATTTTTTGTCTTGTATTTGTCAATACAATTTCTAAATTAAGTTGGTTTAAATGGTAATCAACATAACTGATTTATTATTGTTTGCAGGTTAGGATTTGTCACTCTAGAAGTAATTTTGAATGATCTTGTATTTTTTTACCAGCTTTCTGACAGAAAAAATGAACAAATCATGTCAATATTGAACTTCACTAAAATAAGAATGTGAATCCTTTTTCATCTGGTGCATACAGATAATTTTAGGTGACAATAGAAGCAAATATTTTAAGATTTTGTGGTTTCAGATGGTCCTTATAAAATTATTGCATATGTTTTGTTTTGTGGATTAGGTGCATGATCAATAATCGACGGTAATGATCTTTTGCTATTCGAAAGGAAAAAAGATCATAAGAATTGATGATATAGAGAGTCGTGGTGTTTTATATGTATATAAAGTTCTATCTCTTTTATCTCAAACCAAAGATAGAGAGTCGTGGTGTTTTATATGTATATAAAGTTCTATCTCTTTTATCTTTGACCAAAGTTACTAAAAAGATCATCATATCTCAAAATAAAAAGTACTATGATATGCGCGAAGCGTGAATAAGTTGACTAGTTATATGATAAACCGCTACACAAGTAAAACAAATTATTGGGTATGACAAAATAGTCAAATCAGAAGATAGGAACACATAGAAGGAATATCCTTTGTAACGAAGCATTAGGTGAAATACGGTTACTTACATGTATACTGTAATTACAAATTGGAATAAATACATGAATTACATGTATCTAATTAACTTTCATTCGGTTATCTTCATAGGTTCGAATGCATTATAGCCAAGATAAACATCAATATTCGACTTTCGCAAAAGAATTTACTATATTTTTTATATAGAATTACTTATTTTTAAACTATGTTCAATTATATTGCTATGACATATCCAAAACATTTAGAGGATGTCTAGAGATTTGTCCAATTTGCAGAGTGCTAATGATTATTGAGAAATTCTTAATTAAGCTGTCACTGCAAATAGACAAACCCCACCTTGTGGAACTACACGGAATATATTGTTGTCATTGTAAACAGAATACAAGTACATATATCGCATACAAACATTCCAAGTAGATTGCTTCTATAAAATGTTCAGACACGATTATTTAAGTTTGAACATTCATCAATTCAAACTCCATAAATCTTGCCAGATAAAATGCAGTGATCCAGTTCTGGGGATGATTTTTTACTTCCCAGCAAGAGTCTTTCATAAAAGTATCAGCCACGGAAAAATTCTTAATCTTTGCAGAAAACAAACAAGTCCCAAATGGATGTATTCCCCGATTCTTTGCTGGGAAATGGGAGCTTGGTTCTGTCTTGAGTTGTACAATTTAAATGTCGTGGACATTCTAACAAGCACCAAATGCTCTAGAACAAAATCTTACCCCGGAAGACAAAAGAGAAGGGTGGAGAGTGAAAAGCGGGCAATCATCATTCGCCCATTTATACAAATACAAAAAGGCGACGTTGTTTGAAGGAAACAATAAATGAAAAGACGGCAAAACTATTGTCTTATTGGTAAAGGTAGCAAGCAATCATATATCCGTTCCATCCGTGATGTAATCCTGAGTTTATGTGCAGTTTGAAGATCTGGCTTTGCCAAGTCAATGATATCCTGCCTCAAACTATTCAAATGCAAATGTCCATATTAGAAAGATTTCAGAAATATATTTTGGAAATCCATGAGAGGTCTCATGCCTTAAACAAATCATGGGTTAAGATACATGACGAAGAGAAACAAACCTTATCCATTCTCCAGTTGCCCTTGCGTGTCCTTCCACAGCACAGTATAAGCGATCCAGGTAATATAATGCCAACCCCAACATGCATTGAGCATCTTTTTCCTGAAGAGTTTGGGGAAAAGAAGAAAAAAGGGAATAGGAAAACCGAAACAACTCAACTCCAAGCTATAGCCATAGTGTTTATCTAGCAAACTTACTGGAGCAAAAGCTATTGAATGCATTACTGTTAGGGAGAAAGGGATTGAGTAAAGGGTTCTAATTTGCTAGATCAAAATGGATTGTGTGATAGTGGAAGAAATATGAGATTCTCAAAGGCTCAAATACTATTGTACAAAGATTTAATAAAGGTGCTGATAAAGATCAAAGGGCCTTACTTGTCCTTGATCTTTGTAGCTTTCTAATTGCATAATCTTTCTCTCTACTTCCACAATTAGCAGTCGTCGTTGAATCCGGGCAACCCTTCCCCTGCCTTCTGCTTTCTTATCCTGATTCCATTCAAAATTTAATGGTGTTATATGATTTCGCGGAGCAAGGCAAGATTCTTAAAATGAGATACCTCTATTAACCCTCATATATCTCAACCAGTAAAAGTTACATATTTCTTTTCTTGGTAGTTTCAACTAATAATCACTTCGTCGTGTCAATAGCATTAGAAGAGAAGAGAATTGAAGAAAATATTGGCTGAAGCTCTTCTGAGCCATAATAGTTGAGTCCACTTTTTAGGTTTAAAATGGAGCGGAAAGTGACCAATCTAGTAGGATCTAACAATTGCGTGCATTTATGAAAAAATCATCATTGTATAATATCAATAGAAACTATTTCTGTGAATTGCATAACAAGCCTCCCCCATCAGAAAATTCCTTACTCCAATCTCTTTCTCAAGGAAACTCCTTGCGGTCTTTTTCTTTGATGACATCAGAAGTAGATTTCGTTTTTCCTCCCATACTCCAATACTCTGTCTAGCGAACTTTTGCTTCAATAATCTTACAACAAACAGGATAAAAATAGTAGTAGTAGTAGCCGAACCAAACATCAAAAGCAGAGGCTCCAAGAACTGCTTGAACTGAGATTGGGTAGAAAAGAATACAACAACAACATACCCAGTGAGTGATTTCCACCTAGTGGGATTTGGGGAGGGTAAAATGTACGCAGTCCATACTACTGCCTCCGAAGAAGTAGAGAGGCTGTTTCCGATAGACCCCCAGATCAAGACACAGGGACAGTAAATAAGGTCGTAATAAAACATGCGACAAGATGAAATAACAAAAATAAGCACCCACAAAGTAGTACGACACACAATTAACCCGCAAGCACCCACCTCCCCAACCCACCTAACTAGAGACTCCATCCTACAAGGAAAGTCCTACCATACTAGCAAGGCCACCCCAAAGCACACCTAACTACCGGCTACGACTCCCCCACACGCACTAACCTTCTACCCTAATCCGTGTTCTCCATACTTTTCTATCTAGGATCATGTCCTCAGTAAGCTGTAATTGCTCCATGTCATGTCTAATCACCTCCCTCCAGTATTTCTACGGCCGACCTCTACCCTGCTTGAAATATCCAAAGCTAACCTCTCGCACCTCCGAACCGGGGCATCCGTGCCCCTCCTCTTCACATGCCCAAACCATCTCAACCTCGCTTCCCGCACCTTATCCTCCATCGAAGCCACTCCCACCTTCGCCCGAATAAACTAATTCCTAACCCTTATACAAAGTAGCATGCCTAAGCAGTGCGAGAATACACACCTTGCTCCTGCTCTCCCCAGAATTCCTCCTCTTTGTCTCTCACTCTCACGTGAAAAAAATCCTGATACCTTTTACAATTAGTTTTAATGGAATAAAACATACTACGAAAAATTCAATTTCTTTAGTCCTCTGGGCTTCTAACAATTCATTTGCCTTATATGTTTCTCAAATGATAATGGCTTCACTGTGATGCTGCACCAATCTGCCTTTGGGTATTCCTGATCAATTTTCTGAATATATCTTCAAGAAAAAGGAGGGAACGGGCAGCGGATTCAAAAGATTATTAATATTCATCAAGTTACAGCGAGATCAATTTTTGGATTGAAGTCGTATATAAATAGCTATGCCCCACATGTACACAATGAAAACAAGCCACTCTACCTGCTTAAACCAAGCGCGCACCAACATGATCACAAGGAGGGAGAGGAAGAAGGCGGGCAATGCAGCTAAAATAGCAAAATTGATTTCATTGGCCCTAAGAATTTGATCCAGTTCCAGCATAGCCCTGTTTTAAAAATATGAAAATCAGCAAAGAAACCAAGAAACGCCTTAACTCTCACAAGTTCTGACTACGGGATAAGAGTATCAGTTGCCCTCACTCACTCTTCAATGTCAAGCTTCAGCTTCTGAACCTGTAATGCAGGAAAAAATGTTACATGCCAAAACGAGAAAGAATTAACTGCAAGTCTGCGACAGAGTGGAGTATAGTACCTGGATAAGAAGAGCACGAGAAAGTTCCCCTCCAAAAAGATTTTGAATTGGATGCATCAGTTCCTTCTCATACCTAATGTGAAAAGCAAGCTTACTTAACAGAGAGACATAAAAGCACACCCTTTGCTGTACAATGGACCAAACTGCTAGCAATGTGAGAAAAAATTAATCTGATTCAAACATGGTCTGTTAAGCATATATTCCAACTAAGCAACAGACTAATATTATTGCTTGGTTAAATATTCAACGAATACCAGGAAAGCAAACAAAGCTTTTTAAAACTGTAAGCTGAAAGTTGAAAGTTAAAGATCTGTCATTACATAAGAAGCACTACCACTATAATAAAGTTGCATGGATAATTGCATCTGGAAGAGGAGAGGAACCATTCGATAAACTACATAATATCAAAATTAAGCATGCCCCAATTCTTTTTCCTGGATAAAGTTTCCCTCCATTAAACTGCACATAAAGTATTTTACCTAAAAAAAAGAAGTGCACATAAGTATTTTCTCTTTTGTTCATCAGGGAAAGTACTTATGCAACAAGTATATTATCCGTGTCAGGTTATCAGCTTCATAGAATGAGGAAGAAAAGGGATTCAGCATTCGCAGTAGGTGCTTTCTGTGTGAAGGAAACTGAGGACGTAAATCGTCTTCTTCTGCACTGTCAAGTGACCGAATGGATGTGAGAGACTGAGACATGTTTCTTAACCCATTTAGGGTGGTGCAAGTAATGCCGAATCATTTAAAGAATTTATATGGTGCTGGTCTAGAAGAAGGTTGGATCAAGACATCAAGAGCCAGTGGTCTACCATCCCCTTGTGCATTTTTCAGAAATTTGGCCGAAGAGAAACTACAGGTGCTTTGAAGGAAAGGCAAAACCAAAACATAAGCTTAAATATGAGTTCTTGTAAATTTTTTGGATTTTTGGTGCCAATAGTGAAAAGTACATGACATGCAAAGTTTTTCAGAATTCCACAGTTCCCCGCATTTTTAATAGGGATTGAGACTTTGCTTGTACGTAATTGCACCAACTTGGTGCAGTTTCACATCAATAAAATGCTTTATTTAATAAAAATATCTTAAGTTGGATTAGTTTAACTGCTTTATCTCCACACTCAACCAACTTATGTCACATGGAACAGGACAGAAGGTATATAAATCTAGTGCTTCCCTTCAGTACTGCATAAACAGAAGAAGTCTGGAGAGAAACGCCTCAGATCGGTGATAGTAAAAGGTTAGGGGTGTGTTTGGTATGGACTATGGAGAAAAGATTTTCAAAAAATTTTCTTCCAATTTCCCATGTTTGATTGGTTGAAATGTATTGAACATTTTTTCTGGGAAAACAGTTAAAATCAGAAAATGACTTGCTTGGTGGGAGCAAGGAAAACAAGTTTCATAAGTGACATTCAAGCTGACTGCCTCCTCCTTATCCCCCAACACCCCACCACCTCACCTGTGACGCCCCTAACGGAGGGCGAGCTAATGAGAGCGGGTCAAGCAGGACTTTAGCTTTTGAGCTTTACAAAAAGGAGCTAAGCAAGGGCAGTTATGCTTCAAATCTATGATTTTTTCTCTTCATCGTTGAAATCCACCATTCAATTGCAATGCGGTACTCTCAAAAAGCTCAATCCTCTAAGGCTTTCTTGAAAGGCGTCTCTGTTCATTGAATACAATAAGAAAATCTATCGAGAAGAATTTAAAGAAAGAAAAAAAGCAATAAAAGAGAGAACATCGACTTCTTTCTTAAGCAGACTTCTATGCTAACAAGATTTTAAAGATGTGGTGCAGATAACACCTTAGGTGTATCCATACCGAAATGGGAGAGGAAAGTGAAGAGTTTTATAAGAAATAACTCAAGTTCACATGGTCCGCGCACTTTTGGGGCTCGATGTGGCGTAGCTTAAAAGACAAATCAAGGCGAACCTGAGCACAAAGTAGACAATAGTGGGTCGTTTGGTAGGGTGTATAAGAATAGTATTGAATAGGGTATATTAGTAATGTTGGGATTCTTGTTGCTCGGACTCTTCAAACATGCCGATAGGTGCGTGTCGGATCCTCACAAAATAGTGTACTTTTGAAGGATATGACACGGGTGCATCAACTTTTTTGGAGAGTCCAAGCAACTTAGTTGGGATTAGTAATGCTAGGATTATTTCTTATACAATGCTTGGTTTGATGTATTGGAAACAATATGTATTGTAATATTTCCTTAAGATAATTGTTTGTTTACAGAAATACCCTTCGCATTTTATACCTTGTGTACTTCCTTAGCAAAGTTGTCTTACTCATTCTTAAAAATGACTTTTTCTAGTATTCACACTCAATTTTTTAGGGGAAAATTAAAGGTCATCTTGATAAATGAAAAGAAATGATCCACAGTATATAAATATAGGGAATGAAAATCAAGAAAATAAACAAAATAAGAAAAAGAAAGAAATATGAATCAATCGTGAGCTCAATGAGTCTTGCCGAAAGCATATCCAGATATTGTCCTTAATCTTCCTCAAGCTAGACATAGTTGTAGTTATTTATGAGTAGCCCCTAGTTACATGTTTTGTAGTGAATGTTTTAATTGTAAACTGAAATGCTTTTTACTTTACTATTTTATACATGTATATTCTCAAAATCCAGTGTAGAGATCCTCTTCTTTTTGTCACTCTATTACTTTGTTCATGTCAATTTGCCTTTTATTGTCTGGCCTAACGATTATGTTTTGGTTAATGGAAGAGAATTCAAATCACAACAACAACAACAACAAAATGGTGGGGTCAACAAAAACAAAATGCTGAGGTCAAAGCATTTTTATATAAAAAAAGTCACCTTCTCATCTATTACTCCCAACAATTTCCAACTGGCAGTCACCAACAAATAACAAATAAAACATTTTAAAATCCTAAAATTTTCCTAAAAGCGTGAAAAGCGTTTAGAAAAGGTTTGGAGGGACTTGGGTATTTTTGTCTTTAGTATACTTATTCCATGGTATTAAAACTTATGTATTACTAATATCATGATTTCACACTTGTAATAACACATAGGGCGTATAACTAGTACATGTATCAGTTATACATAGTCCCCAAATTCCTACTAAACAAAGGATTAATTAATACCAAATCTAATACATGTATTGTTTATTCTAATACCTTATACCAAACGACCTCTAAATGTCATGAACTTGTGTTGTGACAAATATGGCATCCGAGCCAGGTACCCCAAGTACCCCCAGTACAATGATGGAGCAAACCTCAGTAATTACGTTGAGTCCCTAAGGGGGTATATATGACACCCCGACGGAGGAAGGGTCAAGCAAGACTGACAGGCTTCTAGGCTAACAAATTTCTAAAGATGAGGTGCACATGACACTTAGGAGAATCCCACATCGAAATGGGAGAGGTAGTGAAGAGCTTTATAAGGGCATAACTCAAGTACACAAGATATGCACACTTTTGGGGCTTGATGCGGCATAGTGTGAAAGATAAATCTGTGTGGGTCTAGGCCCAAAGAGGACACTATGTGGCATGGATTTGAGTCATGACAAAACGCCCCTAGAAAAGGGCAGGCTAAAGCAGGTCAAGTACGATTAACAGTCTTTTAGACTGACAAGATTCTAAAGATGAAAAACATATGACATCTTATATGAATCCCACATGAAATAGAGAGGAAAGTGAAGAGCCTTATGAAGAATAGCTAAAGTTCACAAGGTACGTGCACTTTTGGGGCTTGATGCAGCGTAACCTAAAAGACAAATAAGTGCGGGTCTAGGCCCAAAACGGACAATATGTGCCATGTACTTGGGTCGTGACATCACCCCTAGTGTTTACTTAGATTATAATAGGTGCTCTTGGGATAATATTTTTTACTTACCAAACACCAAAAAATTGAGAAAGAAAATCACTTGTAGTCGAGGAAAATGTTTTCCATCCTATCAAACACATTAAATGTAAACATATTCTGCTAAAGAGAAAGGGAAAATGATTAGAACAAACACATGTTACAAATATATCATAGATGAATAAAACAAAGAAGTTATTATACGATGGAGTCCAAATAGTTATTAATGAGTAAGTGATTACTGCTAGGCTTCATACTCTTATTTGTCTTAGTGACCTTCATAACTCTATTAACATACAATAGTGGGGACATGGATAATGATATCAGAAATTGTATTGGTGCGGCATGGGTGAAGTGGAGATTTGCTTGTGTGATAAAAAGGTACCACCAAAATTTAAAGGTAAATTCTATAGAGCGGTGATTAGACTGACTTTGTTGGGTAGGGTAGAGTGTTGTCCAGTCAAGAATTCTCATGTTCAAAAGATGTATGTTGCGGAAATGATGATATTGAGGTGGATGTGCGTTCATACTAGGAGCAATAAGATCAAGAGTGATTTTATCCGAGATAAAGAAGGAGTGGTCTTCGTGGTGGACAAGATGAGGGAAGCGAGATTGAGATAGTTTGGACATGTGATGAGGAGATGTGTAGACGCACTAGTGAGGAGATGCGAGAGATTGGATGTAGTAGGTACGAAGAGAGGTAGAGGTAGGCCAAAGAAGTACTGGGGAGGTAATTAGGCAGAACATGATGCAACTTCATGTTACCGAGGACATGGCCTTAGATAGGCAGGTATGGAGGACACATATTAGCGTAAAAGGTTAGTATTTGTTTGCGATTATTTTTTCCTCAAAAAAAGCACTTAATTTTTTTTAGAAAAAAATACCTTTTTTTGACAAAAATGGTGTTTGGTTAACTTGCAAAAATGCCTTAAAAAAGAAGCAAAAGCAGTTTTTTAATTGTTGGGAAGAAGCAAAAAATTTCTCCTTTTCAAAAAAAGCATAAGCAGAAAATTATTTTTTTCATGACAAATACCACTATCACTTACACACACACATCTCTCTCTCTGTCTCTCTCTCTTTCTCTCTCTCTCTCTCTCTATATATATATATATATATCCCTTATTAATTAATTAGCACATCTAATAAGTTTGCTGTCATATGATCAGAAAGTCACAGGTTCAAGCCTTGGAAACAACCTCTCGCAGAAATGCATGGTAAGATCGCGTACAATACACCCTTATGGCGGGACCCTTCCCAGGACCTCGTGCATAGCGAGAGCTTTAGTGCACTGGGCTGCTCTTTTTTATCTTATAAGTTGATTTTAAAATTTTATAATCCATATTTACATCACAATTCTTTATTTTATTTTATGATTTATATATTATTATTTTATTCCTCAATCCTTTTCTTTAAATAAAATCAAAAGATGTCATTGATGGTGATGATCCATGAATATATAACTCTTTATTTTTTATTATTAATAAAAATAAATGACAGATGAATCACGTTGCAAGATCAAAAGGTATTTTGGCAGCACTTGTAAATATTTTTTCTTAAATATTTAATCTTTTTAAATAAATAATTCATGAAAAGTGATATAATTTCATATGACGATGCTCTTCCACTGATAAAAACTTTAACTATTATGCTAACGAAGACCTTATCACATATATTGAAGAGGATGGGACTTCTGATATACCTTCAGAAATACAAGAAAAATCTTCTACTAGTATGGAGAGATTGCATGATAGAGATAGGGATAAAATCATTGAGAATTTTTTTTATTTATGAAGAATTACTTATTTGTGGTAAAAAAATTTCATATGTTGTGGTTTAATTTATGAGATAATTTTTAAACTCATTTTGTTTGATGGTTTTAAGTAAAATTGAAATTATTACAGTAATATTATATCATTATTTAATATTTTTAATGTATCTATGTATATAAATATTGATTAAAAATTTTATAGTACGTACTTTTAATTAAATAAAAATAAAAATTTGAATTAAAAATAGTATAATAGATATTTAAAATAAATTCTCTCTATAAAATGATTTTAGTAGTAAAAGTCCATTGATACATATCCTTTTTCATCATTCGTCTCTCAAAAGCACTTTTTGGAAAAGATTAGCCAATCACAATTTGTTTATCAAAAACACTTTCAAATGAATTTATCAAACATAAATTACTGTTTTATAAAAGTGTTTCTCAAATAAGAAGTTTTCTAACAACAATCCCACACGGGCTCTTAGTAGGAAGTGAGTGTTGACTTGATTTTTGAGTGTTTAGGCTTGTTGGTGTTTGTTGTTGTACTAGTTGTATTCCTATAGCTCTTGCTTTTGAAATCTTCCATCATTTGTTGTTTATTGGGTTCTAGTTATCATACTTTTTTGTCGCTTTTATCCATTTTTTGTAGGCTGTGCACTGCGTCCTTTAAGAGTTGCTATGTTTTCTTCATTGTTATCTTCTTATTTGTACATAGGATTGTCACCCTTGAGCCAAGGGTCTTTTCAAAACACTCTCTTTGTCTCCACGAGGCAGTGATGAGGTCTGTATACACTCTACCCTCCCCAGACTCCACTTGTGGGATTTTACTGGGTATGTTGTTGTATACCTCTATTAGCACCATATGTTGCCCATAGATAGCTATATAGCTAAGATATTTTTGAGGTCATTGTACCACTCCACATCCACAGTCTACAGCCTTGTCCCATATATTAACCTTCTAGCTCTAATGACAAGAATCAAATGCTCACAACATCAAAAATCCTTCATTCTAAATATTATATTGCTCATTTTGATATATATCTCTTTCCCTAACTTGTAGTTCCTCATCCCAAAAAGATAGAAACTAAAGATACATGTGATTATAAGCGATTCAAAACCTGTATAGCAACTGTCTCGGCATCCAAAGAGACCAAAATAGGGAGAAAAAATGAATTTGTAAGGTTAACAATCATAACGTGCAATGGAAGGAAAAGCATCATCTACAATGAGTACTATTCTAAAATCCCTACATATTAAATAAGCAGCAAACAAAAGCAAAAGGAAGCCATACCTCATCATTACTATTTCAAGCATTTCCTGGTCTGTTGCATTGGGTGGAGCCTTGTCACCCTTTGTCTGCTCAGTGAAAGCTTGCAACATTCTGCAAACCAAGATCACCGTAACAGGTTTATCCCATAACACTAAATGCCTAAAACTTGCTTTCTGCACTTAAAAGAGACGAAGATAACATGGTAGTGAAGAAGCCATGACAAAATACTGAAGATAGCATGACGAAGTCATCCATTATCCACTAAAAAGCCCAAGATTAAGATAATAGACAGCTTAGACAATTTTTTTTGTAACCATGGTGTTAGGGCCAGCTTTCAGGCACCTCGACTAATTCCACGGAACCTGTCACCTCCTACCTCCCACCAACAACAAGTACCACGTAACTCCATCCACCAAGGGTAGGATATAGTGTTTTTGTCTCCGCTAGGATTTGAACCAGAGACTTCATGGTTCTCACCCACTTCGTTGAACACAAGGCCACATTGTTGCATGCTAGCCGAATTATCTAACGTTTCTCTTCCTTTTAAGATCCAATTCATTGACCACTAGGACCACACCCTTGTGTGCTAGCCAATTATCCGACGTTTCTCTTCTTTTTTAGGTTTCTAATCATACAACTTAATGGGAAAAGAGGGCATTTCTGTTATTCTTTGGAACTAGGTCTCTTTCAATTGGAATGACTTTTCAGTAGTTTTTAATATGATTCTATACTTCATCAGATGTATCTTCTATATCTATATATATTTAATAGGAGATGCAAAAACTTCATGTGTCAGCACCACAAATTTTCTATTTAATTTTTCTTTAAAAAATCTAATCTAATCAAATAATTTTCAAATTTTCAATAAAATTAAATTGAATAACTAACTACAAGAAGATAAATCTAAAAATTGCTTCCCATTAATATTCCATGTTTTATGAAAATAAAAAAATATATTTATATCTAAAAATTTATAAAAATGAAAAAAATAAACCATAAAAAATTTAGTTCTAACTAATTTTAATTGAAATCAGATTCAGCACACAACTAAAATCGGGGATATAATTAATGAATAAAAAATAAATAATATAACTACAAAAAAATTAACCTTATATATTGTACTTGAATACATATTCAAAAAATAAACAGAGGATTAAATTAGTTTTTTAAATTAAAAAAAAAACAGTTGCTAATAAACTCCCACAATTAAAATTTTTTTTTTTAACAACTTAACATGAACTTTCTAAAAAAAATACAATACAAATTCATTAATCATTATTACTCCATTCTTTTACATTCATTAACAAAACAAATTACTAAATAGAAAGAAATTAAAATTAAAACTGAATAACAAACGGGTAATAAAATGAACAAAATTGAAATTCCTATGGATGGCGTATTAATTTTGTTACTACTATTTTTGTTTCTTTTTAATATATATTGTTATTCCATTTTAAATCTTTATGGAGCAGTTACCAACATCAAATATAACTACTTTCCCACTTTCACTATGTGCACAAAATAAATTGTCAGTAAATGCAAAACAGATGTCAAAAAAGTGAAGAAATAAAAAACTGTCATTAAAACTTCCTTTTATTTTTATTTACATCATAATCTTTGTTAATATCTTCATCTCTCACTTCATGCAAAAACTTGATAGAGTAATTTTTCATCTCATAATTTCTTTTTCCTTAGTCGAAACGTTGATCAAAAAATTAAAAGAATATGAGCAAAAACATGAAGTCATTCTCTCTCTTCTTGGCTTTATTGTGGCTCTTCATATTTTATGATAAAAAACGAGAAGATAAAGTATGAAGAACCACAATTGATGTCAGCATAAAACAATAGGTATGGTACACTATATTTTTCTGTTTAATAGGTTAGATTGTTTTTTATTGTGTCGGTGTCCCTAAAATTACTTTTCTGGTACACTGTCACAGTTCACTGAAAAAATAGAGAGTCACTTCGTAATCATGAACAATCCGTAAATTTTTGTAAATTATCAGAAAAAGGGACAAAAAGCATAGAGGATAATTTTTTCAAGTACAACATGTTCTGCGAACAAGCTTGACATAACGTGTGCAAATCACATCATTTAATCCGACCTTGAAGCTTCATGTGCAAAATGCATTCGTTGAGGCGATGATGGGACTTTGCATGCAAACTACGATGTGTCATTCTTAATTTAAAATTGCTACGACTATTTCTTATGTTGATATTTCATTTCTATATATTGTTCTACCTTGATCTTTTTATATATTTTTATAGGATATATACTCTATATGAAGCATCAACGTTCAAAACCCCTGCAAAGATTGTTTATCTGTATTTGTTTGTATTTCATTGTGTATTTTAATCCACTAATTATTTCTCAATTGCTTTTTTTGTGTATTTCAGAGAATTTGCTAATTAAATAACTAACATTTTGAAGTTTTGCATCCGACAATTGGAGTAAAATCTGCAGTGGTGATTATCGAGTTTTATTTTATTGAAGTTCTTTGATGATTTAAGTACAACCACTTTCTCTATTTCTGAGAGTATGTGAATCAATAATTGAAAAGCTTATAGCTTAAACGAGCAAAATGTGAATTAGAAAATTTTTATATCATTTTTAAGTGAAGTAAGTAGAAATTGATATAAAATTATAATCTCTTTGCCCATAATTAATATGAAATCATTCTAAAATGTGCATTAGAGAGCAAGCAGTAAATCTAAGGCATTTCATATACGTAGTGAAAATATGTTCTTATATCTTAATTATAAGTAGTAGAATGCATAAGAATTTAGCTTAGTGTGGAGAGTTTTTAAAAGTTTTAAGTGGATATGAAGAAAATAAATAGCAAAGTAGACATCAAAAGCATGAAATCCTTTTTACATATTATAAGAAATCATTTTTTTCAACATAATATTCCTTCCATTTCTGTGACTTTCTTTTTCTTTTTCATATGAAAATGTCTTAGTAAGAATTAAGAAAAATCACATGTAGTGTGGCCTGTTAATTTTGGTTGATACGTTGTCATTTTTAGTAATAATAATAATAATAATAATAATATACCAAGGATTTCAATTCTACATACGGTATTTTCTTGATTTTGGTGTTAGTTCTTTATGCAAGGAAAAACTTACTTTAAGGGTGTGTTTGGTATGATGGAAAATGTTTTCTGAAAAATGTTTTCCTATTTTTCCTTGTTTGGTTGCAATAAAATGTTTCGAAAACATTTTCCACAACAACTCATTTTCCTCAATTTGAGGGAAAATGACTTCCCTCATGAGCCAAGGGAAGTCATTTTCCAGAAAATGACAAATGTGACTTATGACCCCACCCCAACAATACTCATATTCACATGAATAAAAAAATTCATATTTCACAAAAATTTATATTACTCGAAAATATTTTTCACTGTGTTTTGCTTCAATTTTTCACTGCTTGAAATAAAAAATAGTGAAACCCAAATTTTTCCCATTTTCAATGTTCGTTGAATATATTATTATTTTCATATGCATAGAGAAAGACTTACCTATGTTACTTTTACTAATTGCATATTTCATTTTGTCATCAATGTAACTTATTTTACGAGGTTGAATAAGCCTATCGTTCCGTTATATTTCTATTGATTGTAGTATCTTGAGATTGTCCTGACAAAATATTGAAAAGTATCTCTTATATTTGCTAATTAATAGTTACTTAAATTTAGTGATTGTAATATTTTAGTATTCGATATTGATATTATTTGTTATGCTTAAATTAGTTCTTACAAATTGTTGAGTTGCTAGAGGTACTGATATACTAGTTAACAGTTAGTATTATTTTCTAAAAAAATATTTTTTCACTCACCAATCAAACACTAGAAAATATTTTTCTAAAAAATAGTCTCTACTTACCAACCAAACAACATAAAATATTTTTCAGTCACCAACCAAACATAAGAAAATAAGTAGAAAACCAACTTATTTTCTAGGAAAATGGAAAAGATTTTCCATCATACCAAACACACCCTAAAAGAATCAACACTAATGTACTTAACAATAATAACAACATATTCAGTGTAATTTCAATAGTGAAATCTAAAAAGGATAAAGTGTACATAAAAATTATCACTATCTTGTAATGAGCTATTTTAGCCCTCAAATTCAACCTTCGATTATTGAATTAACCATAAAAATAATTATCAGCTCGGAAGAATTGGCTTTGGATACAATCATAGCCATATTAAAGTCCCAAATATGTCATTTGAAATCCAAAAATTAGTATTTGATGAAAAAGGAGAAATATCCCACTATTAAACAATTTATGTACCTGAAATTTTTGTAAAATGTTTTTTTTAAAAAAAAATTATAACTATTTATTCTTTGATATTTCTGTTCAAAAGATACATCAAAATTAATGGTTTAGTAAAAATTCAAAATATTTTTTCATCAACTTATATTGTAGTCATTATTAGTGGCGAAGCCAGGATTTTGGTTAAGGGTGTTCATATTTTAGAAAAAGAAGCGGGTCATAAAAAAATATTGTAAATCGTATATTGAAAAAGAAGAATCTTTGAACCAAACTAATCATAAAAAAAAATAAGATAACAAGTTGAAACGTATAATATAAAGAAAGTCAACAAAGCAAATTCTATTAATAAAAGCTTGATTAGAAAATATAATTACAAGTGCACTCAGCGACGCTTCATCCCTTGAAATGTTTTCATAATATAATCATTAGAAATATTCTTAAATTACTTAGTCCAAAATAAAAAAAAATACACAAAAGCAAGTTTAACGGAAAAAAACACTAAACTAAAAGATAAGAAGAATTAAAGAATACCTTTTGGCAATTTACACTCCAATAGTCATTGAAGAAAATTTATAATGATAGCTCGTTGAAGATTGAAGACTTTAACACCAAATTATTGATTAATTAGTATTAAAGATAATAAAAGGAGTAAAGAATTTCAATTTTTTTTTTAATAATAAGAAGAGAAATTGTGGTGAAGTGAAGGGTTAAAGAAGGAGAAGTGTAAGAGTTAGGTTTTACCTTTAACCTATTATTTTTTATTTTAAAAGAAAAAGTGTGCATTAATTTTTTTTTTCATAAAAAAAATCAGATTTCCTGGCTGGCTGGGCAGCTGGGCCTTTTTTATTTATAATGTAATGTTGGGCCCTTTTTATTAAAAGAGAATTGGGTCTATGTGACCCAGTCCAAAGAACCTGCTCCCTTCTTTAAAAAGGAGAATAAAATTGCAGCTACTGCAGGTAGTGGGAATTGCACACCCTTGACCGCTAGGCTGCGCATCTCTAGCTTATTAAGTGTGTTCAACAGAATGTATATAACCATATATATCTATATTTAACCTATGTATTCCAAATTTTTTTCCGACGAAGGGTGTTCATCTGACCACCCTTCGTGGACTGTAACTCCGCCCCTGGTCATTAAACTAAAAGAAATAATATCTCAATCATAAAACATATGTAATTGTGTACTAATAAAAATAATAATAATTTAATACGGTTAAGCAAATATAATAATAAATTCGTGATTTTTTTTTAATATTGGCCCGCGCATCGCGCGGATACAAATACTAGTTTTGTTTAAAGCATTCAATTCTAGCATATACATTGTCTATGCTGAAAACCATAACCATCATTCTCGAACACATCTCAACATCCACTTATATCATCATTTCTTTGTCATTGTCATCTCTACCACCATAAGCAGAATTCAGACAGGCATGATGGGTCTCAATGCAAATATGGAAATAGCATGAATATACATTTCTGACTGAAGATCTAAATCTCAACATTTCCTTCTTCCCATGCCCATAACTCTCTCTAGCTCTCTCACTCTCTATCCATGATGCTAGTGCATATTACACTGATGATGAAAACTACTCATGCACTCATGCTTTAATAACTGCCACTCTAGATAGTATATACACAAGAGCTTCTTAAGAAATACATTGAAGAGCTTGTCTTTGACTCAAAAAAAATATAGAAGGGCTAGTCCAACTTAGAACTTTTTTCTCCTCACACGACTATTTTTTGTCAATTGCTAAGATTTGTGAGCAAAAGTAGTTCAAACCCAACGAATAAACGGCTTATATATAAGTCTACTAACTTATCAATATACCTATGTAAGAATTAAGCATTGAATTACAAGTATAATAAAAGAGAATCATGATGAAAGCATACAACTGTATCTTGTAACAAATCTGAGCTTGCATATTGTGCAGAATAAGTCAGTGAGCTATAGTTCAATAAACTAACCTGTGCAGAGAGTCGGCAGTTAACTGCACTTCTTCAGGTTCCATTGCACCCTTATGCCTCTTCCGAAATGTGTAGAAAAGATCGTCTCTTATGGATATGAGCTGGTGAAAACAAGACATACAACCAAACATTTACCAATGTTAATCAGGGAGTTTAGCACCAAAACCTTAACTAAACCTGATGAGCCAACTCATATCATCCAAAACATTGAGAACAGATTAAAAGCTTGGTCATTTCAAAAGACCATCATGGATCGACTGATCATTAAATAATGCAAAAGCTCTTACAGGCATCTAAAAAGACGAATGAGAAATTAAAATGCAAGGAGGAAACATATCAGTTGAACACCAGCGAAAGAAGTATTTCTTAGCAAGTATGATGAGACAAACAAAAAAAAGAAAAGAAAAGAAAAGGAGTGTATATTCTCCAAGTGAAATATTCATGTACAATGTTAAGAATCTACACGATGAAAAAAAAAAGTTATCTTGACCTAACATCAAAAAGATAGGAATCAATATAGTCCTAAAATTTACAGACTAATACGAAATGAAGAATCAAATCAAGAATTATGTTCTCACTAAAACCTGGAGAAATCCTATATACAAGCCATCAGGAAATATGTGCTCCAGTCCTATTTATGTGCATTATAGATATAGAGGACTTATAGAGCCGAGAGCCGACCCAATAGGTTCTGCATTGAGGCATAGTTAATGGATTGATCTGGAGAATCCATCTGAGAAGAGTTCTTGAAAGAGAAGTTGCAATACACATCCTTTTATGATAATGCAAAAGAAAAAGTTCTAATTACAAAAGGTGAGAGTTGATCTTGCCATAGCATTCTTAGGGGTCGTTTGGTAGAGTGTATTGTAAAATATAATGCATGCATTAGTTAATGTGTACTGCTAGTACCTTGTTTGGTACGACTTTTTGCCTATGTATAACTAATGCAAGCATTAATTATACACTCTATTGTGTATTAAAGTGTGTATTAGTAATACGCTCTATTTCCTATGTATTAGTAATACGAAGACTTTAAACACATGCATTAACTTATTAAATGACCTTAATACCCCTCAATTCCCTCTCAAGATATTTCACCATTCTTTTTCCCGTCATTTTAATTTGCAATAGTAAATCTTTTCAAAACATTTCACAATTTTTTCCCACCATTTGAATTTACAACAATAAATGGTTGATTTAAATAACTATAACATATTTTTGCTTTGCTCCGAGAGTCTTTAAAAAGATTTAAAAAAAAAAAATTGAGACTATTTCTTAATTTTATGTCTCGTATTTTATTTTTGTTTCGACTATGTTAATCCCTCGGCATAACATTTTTGCGCAAAGACGAAGGTCTTGCAATTAATCCTAAACCTCTATATAATAGTTCAACAATACTGATTATGTTTGAAATAACAAAAGAACTTTGTTGCAAAAAAAATGTACAAAATCAAAGAAGGGTATTTTTGTAAACAAAAATTTCTTTTATAGAAATTATGTAAGATGTATTATTTCTTATACATCAAACCAAACAATGTATAAGAAATAATATATGCATAACGAATACAAGCATAAATAATACAAGTATTACTAATGGAAGCATTACTAATACACTATATTTTGCATTGTTCTTATACACTCTACCAAACGATCCCTTATTGTACAATTGTATAGTACAATATACATCAGAGCCTTCAACCAATCCCGTTGAAGAATGCAGTCAGAGCAAAGACAAATTGAAAAGGCAATTTGAACTCACAATGTCGATAAACGTTTGTATTTTTTGCCTTTTTCAGGTCAGATATTAGAAGATAAGTCATAACAATTAAATCCTGCATAGGCATATAAATAATATCCTAAGTGTATGTGCAAATAAATGTTTTCATATTTTGGCTCATAACAATGTGCCACCAGAAGGGGAGCCTTGGATCAAGGTAAAATTGCATTTATGTAACCTATAGGTCAGGGGTAAGGCTGTTCACGGTTTGGGTATAAACTGATTTTTATGTAGTTTTACATTTTTAAAACCCAATAATATTTTATTTTGTTCCAAAAAAAAACAAAGAAATAACCAAAACGATAAATTACATATTTTTTTATATATACAAATATATTATTTTGATTATTAAGTGTAAACATCTAATCAATTATATGTAATAGATTCAGCAAACTTTATCTAATAAATAAATAAAGGATTACAAACAAAAGATAAAATGAGAAGGGTCATATTGGGTCCAAGCTCAAAAGCCCAACAAAATAATACTAATCAATAACACATTAGATCATTGCGAGCTACCCAAAATCCACTTTCAATTCCACTAGAAAGAAAAAGAATAGGCAACAGCTATCCAGATTCACCATAAGCCATAGGTGCGGCGGTGTTTCTCTGCGAAAGAAGACAAAGAAAGACACAACAACTAAGTTGTCTTCATTTCTGGTGAGCCTCCGCATATTCGTTCTCTATCCTTAATAGAAGTTCTAATTTTCATTTTTTTCAGATTAAAACAATGGTGGTTAAAGGTGACTGAAAAAGAAACAGTACCAACACTACTGATACCTCAAAATGTGGTAACACTCTTAATACTTCTATTGCATGCAATCCTCCTAAAAAAAAGGAACTTCTATTTCTGGTCAAGATCCTATCTAGGGAGAAGATGGTAGGGAAACATCACAAATTTAGAACCTCTTCGAAAAATTTCTTGATAAGAAAGGTGAACAGCGGGGAAAATGCAATTATTGCTTTAAAGATCTTTCTTGTCCTAGTAAGAATGGAACTTCTAACCCATGGATACATTTAAATCTTAATCTCCTTTCACAATAATTGATAGGACGCAATCAACACTAAAACTTAAACCAGTTAAAGAAATGGGACAAGGAGTTTTGGAAAAGGTGGTTTGTAATGTTGTTAAGGTTAAGAAGGCCATTACTGAATTTGGTATTATTTTTTTGACCAAGGTAACATTCATATTGATGCAGTACTTAGGTAGTACTGAAACCCATATTTACAAGGAAATAATTACAAAATCTACCAAAAGAGAGTCAGACCTAAATGGTGCTTAAGACATCCAGGATTGCTTCAGTGTCACTAGAATACAATTTGGTGCACCAAAAACAGAATAGCAAAATACAGTTAAATTTAATATTTTGGACAGAATTTCTTCTATCTTCAAAGCATCTATCATTTCTTTCCTTCCAGATGGTCCACCATATACATGATGGAATAATCCTCCATCTCTCTTTATTCCCTGCAACACTTCCTGCCTCCTCCCAGCTAAAAAGAGCGTCAACAATCTTACTTGGCATTGTCCATGCTATGCCTCTGAGATAGATGAAAATCTTCCATAGTTGGTCTGTTATGCTGCAGTGCAAAAACAGATGGTTAACTGTCTCTAACTCTTTTTCATAGAGGAAACATAACAATATTCCTTTTGACCAGATTTTCATGTGTTAAAACTGCTTCTTTAGCAAGAAGCCAGGTAAAACAAGATACTTTGTAAGGTATCTTGATTTTCCAGATGTGTTTTCAAGGCCAGGAATTTAGTTGTGGCTCAATCTGATTCAAGATCTTGTAGCCATAACTAACCTTGTATATTCCACTTGTGTTTTCGCTCCACCGTAGGCGATCAACTCCGTTTTGTGTCCCCTAAAAATTTTTCAGCTGATTAATTAGTTCCAGAAGTCTAGGTATCTCCCAGTCATTTAAACTTCTTCTGAACCTCAAATCCCAACCATGTTGTGTCCACAACTCACCTACTGTTCTTTGTCGGTCTAGGGCCAAGAGAAACAAATCTGGGAACAGGTCTATGAGGCACCTTGTTCCAATCCATTTGTCTTTCCAAAACTTGGTCCTGTTTTCGTTAAACACTCTAATGTGAGAATGATCTTTGAGAAAGGGACAAAAACATCTTATGGACCTCCAGAGAGACAGAGACTGATTCCATATGGATTGGTGACCTCCTTGGAAAGCCAACTGTCTTCTTCCCCATATTTGCTCTTAAAGTCTGAGGTTCATGTGAATATCTCCAAAGCCATTTAAGCTTCAAAGCTTTGCTTTGATGCTTCAAATTTCTGATGCCAAGTCCTCCTTGTCTCTTGCTTCTGGTGATATTTTTCCATTTGACTAGGTGAGAAGCTCTTTTTTCTTTGTTCTCTCTGATTTTGTCCAGCCTTTGAGTGATTCCAGATGGGATTGGGAAAACGGAAAGCATGTAGGTAGGCAAAGCATCCACGACAACATTAATTAAAGTGAGCCTACCCCAGGGACAAGTATTGTGATTTCCACATAGACAAATTCTTCTCACACTTCTCCAAAATAGAATCCCAAATTCCTTTGGACTTTGATTTGGCTTCCAGAGGCATGCCCAAGTAAACAGTAGGTAAATTGCCCACTTCACCTCCTAGAATTGTAGCCAAAAGCTCTATATCAAGTACTTGATTTATGGGATAGATGAGGCTCTTCCTCCAATTGATGTGAAGACCTGAAATAGCCTCAAACAAAATTAGGATCACTCTTAAAAACTTTAATTGCTCCTCTTCTGCTCCACAGAATATTAGAGTATCATCCGCATACTGGAAGTGAGTGATTTCCATTCTTTGATTATTGTTCCTAGCCACTTCAAAACCTTGGACCAATCCATTAGTACTAGCCACCTATGTCTTTTATAAAGACGATTTGTTGAAAGTCTACCAGGTTCTTTACCCACTTTTTTCAACCTTTCTGTCAAGACTTTAGAGATTAGTTTGTAGAAACTCCCTACCAAACTAATTGGTCTAAAATCTTTCAGCTCCTTTGCCCCCTTCTTCTTTGGAATCAAAGCTATGTAAGTAGCATTGAAGCTTTTTTCAAACACTTCCCGTGAGTGAAAGTTGTGCAAAGCTTCCATGATATCATGCTTCAGAATCTCCCAACACTTGATGTAGAACCCCATCGTGTAACTATCTGGACCTGGAGCTTTATCTTCTGTACACATCTTGAGGCAATTATATACTTCCTGCTCTTCAAAGTCACCCTGCAAAAATTCTTTTTCAGTTTCAGTAATGGTTGGACAGTTTCTGATATTCACGGTTGGTCTCCATTCTTCCTGCTCTGTGTATAGATTACTGTAAAATTCAACTATCTCTTTTATTTTTGCTGGTTCCATTATATTTTCCCCTTGCACCACTAGTTTATCAATGTGATTGTACCTATTGTGGGCATTTGCTACTTGATGAAAAAACTTAGTATTTTTATCCCCTTCCTTGAGCCATAGTGCTCTAGATTTTTGTCTCCATGTACTCTCCTCGTTCTTGAGGACTTCTTCAAGATCCAAAAATAAGCCTGCTTTTTCAGCCACTTCTTCCTCTGTCAGGATCCTAGTTTCCAAGATAGAGTCCAGTGCTACCATTTGACTGAGCAACCTTGACTTTTGTAGATTCAGATTCCCGGCATAACTCCTACTCCATTCCTTGAGCTTCCCTTTGAGGGCTTTGAGTTTGGAGGCTAAGATGTAATCGGGTCTTCCAGAGAATTCAAAAGAGTTCCACCAGTTTCTAACTTTATCCACAAAACCCTCTTTCGACAACCACCAGTTCTGGAATTTAAAATATGATTTTGGAGCCTCCCAAGTGCCACAATGAAGAGCAATAGGCACGTGATCAGAAACCAATCTCTGCAGAGACACCTGTTTTATGTTGCTGAAGCTTCTGTCCCATTTAGAAAAAAAAAAAAATCTGTCTATCCTTGAAGCAGCCTCTTGACAATCTCCCTTGAACTATGTGAAAGAGCCATCTTCCAATTGTGTATCAACAAGTTCCATGTCCTCAATGAAGTTTGAAAATTCAACCATTGTAGAAGTCCTCCTATTATAGTTCCTTTTTCAGAATGGAACCTGCAGACATTGAAGTCTCCACAGATTGTCCAAGGTCCTTCTACCAGACCTCTCACGGCTCCCAACTCATCCCAAACTAAGCTTCTTTCTACCTTACCATTTGGTGCATAGATACTAGAAATATAACAAGAGAAATCTTGCATAATTGTATAACCATGTAAAGTTGTTGAGGGGGAAGGGTTTAAGAGATTAATATCGCTCATTTTGCCTAATTATGAGTTACCTTCTCGCATTACCGTCGCTAGACATAGTTTGCAGATTTATCAAAAGGACAAAGAAAGGCTTATTAAAGATCAACGTGCATGTCTTATTAGTGATATTTGGACATCTATCCAAAATTTGACTTATATGGTAATCACTGCACATTGGATTGACCATGAATGAAGTTCTGCAAAAGAAAATTCTTAACTTTTTCATATTTTAGACAATAAGGGTGAGACAATTGCCAAGAGAATTGAGGCTTGTTTATTAGATTAGGGGATTGAGAACCCATTCACAGTGACGTTGGATAATGCATTAACTAATAGTTTTGCAATCAAGCACTTGAAAGCAAGGATTAATGATTGGAAAGGTGTCCTTTTGGAAATGTTAGGTTTAATTAAATTTGATTAAGAAAGAAAGGCTCGATGAAAAAAATGAATTTATTTCTCGAGTAAGGTTTGTTATGAAATACGATATGTCTTCTGCTTCAAGAACCGATTATTTTAAGTCATATGTTGCAAAAGTCAAACTAGACGCTCATGGTCTTTTGACTTTGATGTTGAGACAAGGGTTCAATCTTTATTAAGTTTCTTGAAATATTCTACCAAATCACTTTGAAATTTTCGAGAACTTTACATGTCATTCTGAATAATTTCTTGAAAAGTAAAGTTCAAGAAACTTAATGAAGACTCTTACATTCTGCCAATCATCCAAAGGTGGGTGCTTTGTTGTTCCCTTTAATTAAGATTAAACAATACTTGAAGTATTTATGATCATCTTCATACATTCTTGAAAAGGCTTTTTCAAATTTATTAGTCATGTGTGACATCAAATATGCCAAGTTCCACCCCATCTCAACATCCAAACTCAAAAGGCTATGAGTTTCTAGTTTGACTTTCTCAAAGTATGACTTAAAGGAATGGTTCTTAAAGCAGAAGACATAACCTATTTCACAACACACCTTATTCAAGAAATAGACTCATTTTGTTCAATGAGCCCTTCTTTCACAATCAAATTTAGGATATAAGCATTACACCTAACATGTAAGAAATTATTTTCCAAATGACACATTTCCAATGATTAATCCTCGCTTTCAAGTGTTTAATTACAGAACTATTAGTTGTTGCATTATCCAACGTCACTGTGAATAGGTTCTCAATCCCCCAATCTAATAAACAATCCTCAATTCCTTGGAAATTATCTCACCCTTATGGTCTAAAATATGAAAAAAGTTAAGAATTTTCTTTTACAAAACTCCATTCATGATCAATCCAATAATCAGTGAATGCCATATAAGTTAAATTTTGGATTGATATCCAAATATCACTAGTAAGACATACATAATTTTTAATAAGCATTTCCTTTTCCTTTTGATAAATCTGCAAACTATGTCTAGCAACGGTAATGAGAGAAAGTAACTCATAATTAGGCAAAATGAGCGGATATTGATCTCTTAAACCTTTCCCCTTCAACAACTTTAAATGGTTGTTCATCAATAATACCTAACTCCTCTTTTTGATAAATCTGCAAACTATGTCTAGCAACGGTAATGAGAAAAGGTAACTCATAATTAGGCAAAATAAACGGATATTGATCTCTTAAACCCTTCCCCCTCAACAACTTTAAATGGTAGTTCATCAATAATGCCTAACTCAGCAACGGCCTTCTTAACCTTAACACATTATAAACCACCTTTTCCAAAACTCCTTGTCCCCCTTCCTTAATAGGGTTAAGTTTTAGTGTTGATTGCGTCCAATCAATATTTTAAAAGGGGATTGAGATTTAAATGTATCCATAGGTTAGAAGCTCCATTCCTACTAAGACAAGAAAAATCTTTAAACCAATAATTGTATTTCCCCCGCTGTTCACTCTTCTTACTAAGAAATTTTTCAAAGTGGTTCCAAATTTGTGATGTTTCTATACCATCCTCTCCCAGGCTAAGATCTTGACCAGAAATAGAAGTTCCTTCTTGTTTTTTAGGAGGATTACACACAGTATAAGTATTAAGAGTGTTACCATATTTTGAGCTATCACTAGTACAAGTGTAGTTTATTTTTCAGTCACATTCGAACCTTCAACCACCATTATTTTAATATGAAAAAAATGAAAATTAGAACTTCTATTAAGATGGAGACATAGCTATGTTGCTCGGACTCTTCAAAAATGTTGACGGGTGCATGTCGGATCATTCAAAAGTAGTGCATCTTTTAAGGAACCGACACAGGTGCAGCATCCTTTTCGGAGAGTTCTATAAAGATGGAGACAGAGAACAAATCAGAGGAGGCTCCTCGGAAATGAAGACGCTCAATTGTTGATGTCTTTTATCGTCTTCCTTCACGGAGAAACACCACCACACCGATGATTGATGATTTCTAATGAATCTGGATAGTTGCTGCCTATTCTTTTTCTTTGATGTGCAAGTGAAAGTGGAATTTGGGTAGCACAGTGATGACCTAATGTGCTTTTTGATTTATTATTTTGTTGGGTTTGGACCCAATATGACCATTTGCATTTATCTTTTGTTTGTAGTCTTTTATTTATTAAATAAATTTAGATGAGCCTAGTACATGTATATGATTAGATACTTACAATTATTAATGAAAAATAATATATTATGTATATATAATATTAAAAAATGTATATAATTTATTGGTTCGATTCGATTATTTCTTCGGTTCTTTTAACCAAAACCAAACCAAATATTATCAGTTTTTTAAAAATGTAAACCCAAATCAAACCAAATAAAAATCAGTTTATTTAATCAGTTTGGTTCTATTTCGATTTGGATCGGTTTTCACCCAAACAGTATCCCAGAACTGTGAACACCCCTTATTATAACATAACCCCATGGTGATATTGGATCTGCATATGAGTCAACTATTAAAATGCTACTGTTTTATCTTTTCTTTTGAAAATGTAATACATGCAAATGTTTTATCATTCCAATATCTTGAAGAGCATTTCCTTCTTCAATTGTAACTCCATAAAATTCCACAATCTTAAAGATGAAATTCTAGTCCTCATAATTAATTGCAACAACAACATACCCAGTGTATTCCTACAAAAATGGGGTTTGGGAAGGGTAAAATGTATGCAGTCCATACCACTACCTCAGATGAAGTAGAGAGGTTATTTTCAATAGACCCTCGGCTCAGGACAGATAATAGTATAACAAAAAGGAAAAAGGGTCAAATTTACCCCTCTACTTTGAAAATTGGCTAAATATGCTCTTCGTCATATTTTGGGGTCAGATTTACTCTTGTTGTTATACTTTGGGGCCAAATTTATGCCTCTACTTTAGAAAATTAGTTAAATATACCTTTCCTCAACTTTAGAAAATTGGTTAAATATATCCTTCGTCATACTTTGGGATCAAATTTACCTTAATGTCATAGTTTAGGGTCAATATACCCCCGTTGTTAAGAAACTTTTCATGTGTAGCCTTTCTAAATAGAAAGGCTTGAATCAACGTTAAATGCCCCATTTTTGAAAAATAAAATACACCTTAATCTAACCTGTTACCTGTCCGATCTGACTCGAGCCACAAAAAAAAAAACCTCAAATAAATATACCCCCTTTAGCTCTATCGGTCAATTTTTTCCAACGAGATTAAGCCACTAGATATTTATCAGTGCATAGCTCATGAAAAATTGATCTGCATCAATGCATGAAAAATTGATTTGCATTAGTGCAAACACAAAGAAATTATCTCTCTAAGGCCCATTGGATGTTTCTCTGGAAGATTGAGTTAAGAGGTCTCCATGTGTGTCAATCGTGACATCTCTTCATTCATATATCTCTTTATATGCAATTTAGATCTATACAAATTTTTCATCATGTCATTTGCTCAGAAAATTTATTCACTAATTCTAGAATCTAGATGCACACAGAATTGCATATCAAATTTTGAAATTTGAACATAATCGAATAAGAGCAGAGTTTGTAATAGATATTTTCTCTAGTTTCATGCTTCTACGTTATCTCATTCCGTTTTACGTTTTGTTTATTTGTAAACAACGTTGAAAGAAAAGTATTTTTGTTCGTTGGAAAAATTCAACCAACAGAACTGAGGGAGGAGTATATTTGTTTGTGTACTTTTTGTGGGTCGGACTGGGCGAATTAGATTAGGGTGTGATTTATTTTTAAAATTGGCAATTTAATGTTGTTTTGGGCTTTTCTGTTAAAGGATGGGTACAAGTGAAAAGTTTCTTAACAAAGAGGATAAATATGGCCTCAAAGTATGAAATTGAGAGTAAATTTGACCCCAACGTATGACGAAGGATATATTTACCCCAAAGTATGACGAAAGATATATTTAGCCAATTTTTCAAAGTAGAGTGGTAAATTTGACCCTTTTCCCTAACAAAAAAAAGGATAACACACCGTTATATAATAAAGTAAATAAGACACCCACAAGGTAATACTATAAACTATCTACTCGAAATCATAGACATCACCAAAACACCACAAACACGAGACTAGCCCTCTACCCTATTATTACGGACGTACTCCTATCCACTAACCCTCTATCCTAATCCGCATCCTCCACACCTTCCTATCAAGGGTCATGTCCTCCGTAAGCTGTAACTGCTCCATGCATGCCTAATCACCTCCCTCCAATATTTCTTTAGCCTACCTCTACTGCGCCTAAAACCATCCATAGCCAGCCTCTCACACCTCCATACTAGGGCATCCGTGAACCTCCTCATCACATGCCCGAACCATCAAACCTCACTTCCCGCATCAAAAATTGGAAACCATTTATGGAGGACTGCACACGTGGAGCATGAGAATAGAGGAAAATCTCCTGAGGATATTTGAGTGTTGACAGAATGAACCATGATAAGAAAAGAAGGAACTCGGGAACAGTGTTCAACTTCAATTATTACAGATAGGATCTGAAGGCAAATATAATAACTAGGGACAGCTTACCGGTTGCTCAACATGGTCATTCCAGAAGCTAACTGTTGACTCCTTTGCCTCACGAATCCAATTGTCGATGTCAGAGCTTCCTACTAAACTACTATGGCGAAGTAACCATAATGAACAGATAGAGATGCCCACAATCCCACAAGTATAGGGTATCCAGTATCGAGTAACTCTTCTGGGCTTCCGGTGAATTGTAACCTTCAAAAGTTAATGGCAAATAAACTGTCCTCAAAAGAAGTCAAATAACAAAAATCATGGTAACATACATTGCACTTTGTAGTGTATTCCTACAGCATGCACACTCACGTACACTTCAGCTATACAGATCTCAGTAGACAACTAATGTCATGGCAGGACAGTTAGGTTACACAGCATCCCGTTTCACTTTAGCAGTTCAGTGGTGAGTTGATAATCTGATAACAATAAAACTAAATCCATTGCTAAAGATTAAAGATGACCACAGCTTGAAGATAGAAAAGGTAAAACTATCTTATTATAAGTCAGTAGGGAACTCTTACAATGGAGGCTAGATATCTGTTCAATCTGTTCATATTTTGGTAGATCAAATTGATAGCATCTGTGATCTCACAATCAGTCCATTGAGACCCTTCTTGATTAACTTCAGGAAGTTTCTCAAATATCAATGGAAAAGAATAACTGTCATCAACAGAAGAGCTTTGCTGCAGAATAAATTAATGGAAGGCATCAAATACTATTGACAAACATGTAGCAAGTAAAATAGTTGCTTTCATACATTTTAGGTGGGGAACTTCTATATTACACAAAAAATTTCCCTCACCTGGCGCACTGCATGGAAATGGCCAATTGATGCCTCCAGTTTCAGAAATAAATCATTCATATCAACCAATAATGATGACAATGACTTCTCAGGATCCTTAACTAATTCCTCACCAGCTTTATCGACCTTCATGTAGATCTATACATATGCCAGGAAAGTCATGAATTGAGCGTCTATTACCACAATCAGAATATACCTAAGTCATCAAGCTATGCAACATTAAATTACTCCTTAGAGGGATCATTCTTCCAAGAACGTCCAAACTTCAAAGTAAGATCTTAATTTTATAAGCCAAAGAGAGAAGGAAACATGTGAATAATGTAGAAAGTTGAGTCGTTTCCAAAACTAAAATCCTTTGCTTTCTAGTAATCTCTATATCAATCAATCAACTTGCCCACTTATAAGATTTATTAGCTTCATACAATTGTTGTTCTTCAACTAATTGCTTGATCTCATTAAATTAGTACAGATGCTTCCCATGAATGAAAATTATGGTCCATGAAAGTAGTGTTATCAAAAGTGAAAAGCAAAGATAAGTGCCAAGTGTTTGTTGGAACTATAAAAGAAAAAAAGATTGATATTTTAGTGTAGATGGCACAGACAGATAAAAATACATATGTAATGCAAGAAAAAATATATTTTAGTGTAGATGGCACAGATAGATAAAAACACATATGTAATGCAAGAAACAACAACAACAACAATAATAATAATAAAAAATGGTTCATTTAATTGAAAAAAATTCCATTTAAATGAAAAAATTATTTGGTAAAATTCATGTTTCAATAAACATTTAAATTCTGATCCACACCTAAAGATACACCTTTAAGCTTTCCGGATTTTAAAAATAAAAAGATACACCTTTAAGTTTTTGATTCAGATTAGTAATTACTTTTCTTATATTAAATTTCTAGTACCAAGAATATGTCTTCTTCCTTTTCAGCCATATAATCCACAGAATGCAAATAGGAATAGTCCTCCATATGTGCTTCAAGTTTCTTTTAACTATTTAAGACAGGCATATTTTCAAAAGATTATTGATTCTTTATGGTGTAACCAAAGATACACTCATAAGAAGCAAATATGATACTCGGACTCTTCAAAAATGTTTGTAGGTGCTTGTCGTGTCCTCCAAAAGTAATGTATTTTTGGAGAATCCGGCACGGGTGCAGCATCGAAAGTGAAGAGTCCGTGCAACTAAGGCTTACAATGTAAGAAAAGATGTGGAACTGTTCTTGTTCTTTGTTACGAAGGAAACATCTGTTGCACAATGATAAACCTATCCTTTGCAGTTTTTCTGAGTTAAACAAGCATCCCAAGCTGCTAACCAACCAAAAAGGCTGCTTTCACAGGTGCCTTGGTTTTCCACAACATTCTCCAAGGCCAATATAGAATCCTCTGACTACTCTGTCGTAATACCATTTATAGCAATTTTTAACTGAAAAGTTGGTATCCCTGTTGTTGAGTTTTGATCCAAACTAATCTGTCTACTTTGTTCGAATCTAGTGAACATGTATTCAGTTGTTGAATCAGATGAAAAAAACTATCCAACTCCCATTCATTCAAGTTTCTTATGAAAATAATCTGCGCTTGAATACAACAACAACAACAACAACAAACCCAGTGTATTCCCACATCGTGAGGTCTGGGGATGGTAAGATGTACGCAGTCCATACCACTACCTCCGGAGAAGTAGTAAGGCTGTTTCCGATAGACCCCCGGCTCAAGATAAGGAATAGTAATGAAATCCGTACAAAAGTCATGGAACAAGATGACAAGGCAATAAATACGCCACGTATAGGGAATAGTGAACAAAGAATAGTAAGCAATCGTAACATAACATGCAACAAGGTATCATAACAAGAATAATACACCCACCAAGTAATGCTCTACCCTACCGACCCAATCTGGTACTAACCTTCTACCCTAATACGCATCCTCCAGATCTTCCTATCTAGGGTCATGTCTTCAATAAGCTGAAACTGCTCCATGTCCCGCCTAGGCCAGTATTTCTTCGGCCTACCCCTTCCCTGCCTGAAACCATCCAAAGCAAGCCTCTCACACCTACGAACCGGTGCGTTCCCCTTCTCATCACGTGTCCGAACCATCTCAAACGGACTTCCCGCTTCTTGTCCTCCACCGAAGCCACTCCAACCTTCTCTCAGATAGTTTCATTCCGAGCTCTATCACCCCTAGTAAGCCAACACATCCAACGCAACATCCGCATTTCCGCCACCTTCAATTTTTGAATGTGAGAGTTCTTGACTGGCCAACACTCCGCTCTATACAACATGGCCGGACGGACTGCCACCCTGTAGAATTTGCCTTTAAGCTTGGGCAGCACCTTCTTATCACACAGCACCCCCGAGGCGAGCTTCCATTTCATCCATCCCGCCCTCCACTTCATCCATCCCGCCCTAATACCAGTGAGAGACATCCTCGTCAATCTCACCATTCCACTAAATCATAGACCCGAGATACTTGAAGCTATCCCTCTTACACACCACCTGAGAATCCAACCTCACTTCCACCTCGTCCTCCTGCCTCAAGCCATTAAACTTACATTCCAAATATTCGGTCTTGCTCCTACTCAACCTGAACCCTTTAGACTCAAGGGCCTGTCTCCACACCTCTAATTTATTATTCACACCCCCCGAGTCTCATCAATCAGAACCACATCATCTGCAAACAACATACACCAAGGCACCTCTCCCTGGATACGACGCATCAGCACATCCATTACCAAAGCAAACAAAAACGGGCTAAGAGTAGATCTCTGATGCAACCCTGTCAAGACAGAAAAATGTTCTGAATCGCTCCTGTCGTCCTCACCTGGGTCTTAGCTCCATCATACATGTCATTGATTGCTCTGATATACGCCACCGGGACACCACTCACCTCCAAGCATCTCCAAAGAACTTCCCTAGGGACTTTGTCGTATGCCTTCTCCAAGTCGATAAACACCATGTGCAGGTCCTTCTTTCTTTCCCTGTACTGTTCCACCAGTCTCTGCACCAAGTGAATTGCCACCGTCGTCGAGCGCCCGGGCATAAATCCAAACTGGTTCTCCCAAATAGACACTATCCTCCTCAACCTCAACTCGACCACTATTCTCCAAAGAACTTAATCTGCGCTTGAATAAAATCTGTAATATAGCCCTATTTGTTCATTACACAACTAATAAATCTAGGAATCTATTCTTAAAACTCTCCCCTCCATTCCAAGTGCCTACCCAGAATTTAATTTTTGCACCATTGCTAACCTCCGGCATTGTATACCGGAGAAATTCATCCCATAATCCACTATTTTCTTCCAGATTCCCACGCCATTTTTCAACTAGTTGGGTTTTATTTCCCTCCTTTTCACCATAAATAACATCTAACATTCTTTGTCAGATTTCCTCACTACTCTTGTTGCATCTCCATAACCATTTAAAAAGCAAAATTCTATTATGAAGGGCAGCTCGGTGCACCAAGGTCCCTCTATGTGTGGGATCGAGGAAAGGGACGGACCACAAGAGTCTATTGTACACAGCCTTAACCTATATTTCTGCAAGAGGCTATTTCCATAGCTCGAACCCGCGACCTCCCGGTCACATGACAGCAACTTTACCTGTTACGCCAAGGCTTTCCTTTTATTATGCAACTTCAAATTTCTCATTCCCAATCCCCCTTTCTTCTTACCTCCAATAACCACTGGCCACTTGACCAAAGGTATCTTTCTATTGTTAGTGATCCCGTCCGTAGGAAATGTCTTCTAATCCTAATGGAATCCAATTTTCTTTCAATTGTTGTAGGCATACAAAACAAGAACATAGTATATGTTGGAATCGCATCCAAGAGACAATAGATTAAAGTAAGTCTGCCCCCTAAAGACAAGTATTACTTTTTCCACAGAGTTAGTTTGTTATTGCAGCTACCAATAACGCCTTGCCAAATGCTCGTCCTTTCTCTTCACCCCCAATGAAAGACCCAAATAAACAGTGGGGAACTTTTCAATTTGCAGCCCAAAATATCCGCCAGCTCTTCTACACATTACAGAATCAACAGCATTAATACTGAAATGTTACTTTTGGCCAGATTAATTCTCAACCCAGAAACTGCCTAAAAACATAGCGAAACCCCTCTCAGATACAGAATTAGATCTCAATCAGCCTCGGAAAATAGAAGGTAATCATCTGCATAAAGGATATGGTTAAGCATCATACTATCCTAATCATTTCTACCAATTTTGAGACCCCTTAACCAACCTAAAGTTTCTGCTTTCCTCAACATTGTACAGAGAATTTCAAGAACCAAAACAAATAAATAAGGTGACAGACGGTCCCCCTGCCTAAGACCTATATGAAAACTGAAAAAACCTTGAGGGTTACCATTAATTAGAATGAAAAATTTCACTGTTGAAATACAAATCTTGATCCATCCTGCCTATTTCTCACCAAAGTTCATCAATCTCGATAAACTCAATAGGAAATGCCAACTGACATGGATATATACCTTCTCTAAATCAAGCTCATCCCTTTGTCTTCCTTCTTAAAAGATTATCAAGGCTCTCATTTATTTCTTTGTTGTAATATCTATATATTACTTATTATTATCGTTCTAAAGACAACTCCTGGGCACTGACATGTGCATCCTAGCACTTTGGTGCTGCACTGAAGTGTAATCGAAGTTACACGAAGTGCCCAATCCATGGTGGACATAGTATTAGGGCTTTTAACTTGCAAGAGAAGAACTCCTTCCAATCATAGCCATCTAGCTTATGAAAAGTGATTAAGAACATATGATGTGTGTTTTTTTCAAAAGCGAGACATCTTTTATAGGGATAGTTCTGAATGTAGATACATAAACTGATGTAAGGTTATGAGAAATTGGTGGAAGTTATCTCATATGAATATTGCCACTATAAAAGACAAAAAGAAAATTTAAATCAAAGCAATTTGGTATAGACAATGGGATATGAATTGATAAAGAACTGCACTATCAATAAACCAAATAGGACAATCAAAATTTAAGAATCATCTTGGATGAATTACAGTATCCAACTGGAGCCTCAACTTGAAATGCTTCAATTCCTATCCTTTTGGTTAGACGCCCAACAACTCTTAACATATCTAAACAACTCTTCAATATTTTATTTTCCTTTGTACACAATCATATAAATGTACAGAAACCAGTACCAAATGAGAAAATTAGCAAAGGAAACATTATTACAGCATCAAATAAAGGGTTGATGAAGTAAACTGCCGATTAAAGTTACATCATTAATTTCACATGTACTAAGGCAAAAGCAACAAACCTGTGCCAAAAACGTAGCCAAATGATATCTTAAGCTACTCAAGAAATTTATCCTCTCGGATATATAAGAAGATGCCAAACAATATGTATGCTGCACCCCAGAACCTTCACCAACACAATCACTTATCAGTTGAACTGTACCATTGAAAAATGCATATGGTCCTCTCTCACATATCATGAAGTATGCCTTTTTAGCATTTGATCCCTGAAACCATACATACATAACTAATTAAAGTGAACTATGTCTCAACAAAAATTTCATGTATAGTTTCACATAAGAAAGAGGGCATTTGGCCATGAAACTTTTTGAAAATTTTTTCGGATTTGAACTCCTGAAAACACGTTTGGCCTTAAAATTCTGGAAATTCCAGAATTCAACGAATTTAAAAAGCACCAAAAAGTTGTTTTTACTTTTTTCACACCAAAACTCTCACAAAAATTCAAAAACAACTCCAATTTTTATTCATGGCCAAACACTACTCCAATGTTCAAATATCATTTTTCACTTTGAAAACAAATACTACTTTTTTTCAAATAATCACAAGTTTCATGGACAACGCCTCGTAAAATAGCTAACCTGTGCTTTAGATTGCCAATATTCTAAGTTCTTCTGGATGTAATGCATATTTAGAAAGATGCATTCCATAATGTCCTCCAAAACACCAACAACTTTAGATGCCTCACAAACAACCCTGCATCTCAGTTAGCTTAGAAACTTGTCTTATGAACAAAATGTTCTCTAGATATCCTTCACAACTAAAGAAGAAGAGTGAAGAGTCAAAAATACACCTAAAGTATCTGGATTATTTGAGTTTCATACCCGAATTATCACCAACTATTTATAAAAACACATCTCTACCTATCATATTCACTTTTCCTACATGAAATATCACCACGAACAATATCACCATAGTTTAGGTAGGAAAATTCATGTTTTCTTTAGCATTTTTGACTTGGCTTTCACTCACATTGTTTTGTTTTTCGAACTACATTATAATTCTTTTACTTGAGCCGAGCTACATTGCTCGAACTCTCCAAAAATGTCGCCACACGCATATTAGATTTTCCAAAAACACACTACTTTCGGAGTATTCAACACGCACCTCTTGATATTTTTGAAAAGTCAGAGCAAACATAGAAGCCGAGCGTCTGTCAGAAACAGTCTCTCTTCCTTCTAGGGTAAAGGTCTTTGTACATACTACCCACTCGTCTGTGAGTGTAGATTACACCGGGTATGTTGTTGTTCGGTTATAAAAAGTGAACAATTGATAGTTGACGTGTGTTTTGATAAACAATTGTGATAGTTCAAGTAGGAAACTGGAACAACTTTAGGTAGGAAAAGCGAATAATTGATATTTGAGCTGGGTTTAAATAAATAGTTGGTGAACCAGAAAACTCGAACAACTTCAGGTAGGGAAGCAAACAATTGATATTTGAGTTGTGTTTTACTAAATAGTTGGTGATAGTTCAAGTAGGAAACTCGAACAACTTTAGGTAGGAAAAATGAATAATTGATATTTGAGCTGGGTTTTAATAAATAGTTGGTGATAGTTCAAGTAGGAACCTCGAAAAACTTCAGGTAGGAAAAGCGAACAATGATATTTGAGTTGTGTTTTTTACTAAATAGTTGGTGATAGTTCAAGTAGGAAACTCGAACAACTTCAGGTAGGAAAAGCAAACAATTAATATATGAGTTGTATTTTAATAAATTGTTGTTGATAGTTCAAGTAGTAAACTCGAAACACGTTCAGGTAGAAAAGGTAAATAACTAATAAGTGAATTGTGTTTTTGATAAATAGTCGGAGATAGTTCAAGTAGGAACATCACACCTTCAGATAGGAAAAGCGAACAACTGGTATTTAAGCTGCATTTTAATAAATAGTAGTTGGTAATACTACAAATAAGAAACTCGCGCACCTAATGATTACTTTTAGGTATAAAACTCAAAAAATCAGAATACTTTGTGTTTTTGATCATCAACTCGAAAAGATAAACGTACACTTACATAGAAGATTCAGGGGAGGAGGAAGGGAAAGGAAGAGGGAGACAAGTCTTTCTACGACGTCGTTTACTGGTGCCTGATGAGTTGCCACGGTAGAAATTGGAAAATTTGCTGAGGTAGGAAGCCGCCGCCGGAAAGCAACTGGAAATTCGATTAGAAAGGTATTCAGAGTAGACGGAGATTGTAGGTTTTAGGCCGTTGACGGCGTTTTCCGGCCGAGAATCCATCGGTAAGTTCACTGAGTTGACTAACGCCGGTGATCAGAAAATATGAAATGTACAATTTGACTCTTTTCTGTAATTTCAAAAACAATTTGATATTAGTACTTTTGTCTCATTTACTTCCTTCTTTTCATTTTAATTTTAATAATAATTGGTCAGCTTGCCACAATAAAAGTTTTAATTTTAATTAAAAATATATTTTACTAAATTAATAATAATGCTTTGAAACTTTGGAACGCTAAATTTAATTATTATTATTTTATATTATTATTTAATAAAAATATAAAGCAAAACTCTCTTAATTTTATAAATTAGACAAATAATTTGAAACTGCTATAAATATATTACCACATATATAGTAAATATCTATTTCTTTGGAGAAAAGTTAAAATCCTAACTTTGGGACAAAGTCAAATTTTTCTCATAAATAAAGAAATTTTTCTTCATTAATATTCATCACTCGAGAAATCCTCAAGAAAAATAAAGAAGTCTTATTTCTTCTTTCTATTCTTCTCGTTCTTATTTCTTATTATTTCATAACATGTTATCAGTACAAGATTCTAGCGTCTCTAATTTAAAGGCTAAAACATTATTTTTCTTTCTTTTCATATGGCTAATATCTTATAAAACTTGAGTTTGTTGCCTGTTAAAATTCGGGCAAGAACTACATTTACGTGTTGGATGCTGAAATCCACTTAGATGCAATAGTTCTTGAAAACGCCATTAAGAAAATACAACATAGAATCAAAAATGTGCTAAGGCTATGATATTCTTCCATCATCATTTTGACAAAATTCTAAAAATCGAATATCTCACTTTTAAGGATCCACTTGTTTTGTGGAATAGCCTGAAAGAAAGGTATAATCATCTTAAGATGAGTATCCTCCTAAAGTACGATATGAATGAATGCATCTGAAGTTTCAAGGTTATAAATCTGTTCATGAGTATAATTTTGTCATGTTCAGAATTTCTTCTTAGTTGAAACTATGTGGAGTTACAATTAATGATGATGATATGATAGAAAAGATGTTCTCCACCTTTCATGCCTCGAATGTGCTCTTGTAGCAATAATATCGAGATAAAGGTTTCAAGAAGTTTGTTGAATTGGGTTCTCATCTTTTTATGGTTGAATAAAATAATAATTTGTTAATGAAAATCACGAGAATCAACCTACTCAGTTATGTCAACAATTTTTATGTCGTTATGCTAATGATTTGAGCATTTAAAATGAAAGAAAATTCAATTATTGTTGTTTTTTTTAGTTTAACTACTAACGACCTGTAATGTTAGAATTGTTCGCTAAGTGATTACGAACTGAACAATTCTATCTTAATAATATCACTTGTCCTTGATAACATATATGTGTTTTATATATACTAGTTTAAGTATATGCGCCTTACCCGTGTAACTCACTTTAATGAGTTTACACGTTATATTAAATAGAATATTTGTTTAAATAATAAAGAAAATACGATAATTAAATTCAACATCTTTTGATCATGTAAAGATAGAGTATTTATTTAATTAAATCTAACATATACAAACAAAATTCTCAACGCCAATCAAAATTTATCTATCACTTGTAAACTACAACAAAACAATACGATGATAGAGATATCAAAATAATACGATGATAGAGATATCAAAACAATACAATTCAACCTAACTTTTGCAAAAAAAACGTTCTCAAAGTCGATTGACATCCATCTACCACTTGTCAACTACAATAAATAATACGATAATAGTGATATCAAAACAATACAACTAAATCTAACCTTTATACACACAAAAAAAATCTCAAAGTAGAGACATCAAAACAATACAATTAAATCTAAATTTTTCCTAAAAAAAAAATTCAAAGCCGACCTACATATATCTACCATCAGTAAATTACAACAAAATAATACGGTAATAAAAATATCAAAACAATATAATTAAATTTAATCTTTACACAAAAAATTCATAACAAAACTTTGTGTAAAGGTTATGATCAATAAAATCAAAACGTAATATAAATAGAAATTTGAAATTCAAAAATCACAAAGCTATGATCACAAAATGTTATTACTCAAATAATGTATTCTTACAAACCTAAAAACAGACTTGTAAAATTGAAAAAATAAAAAAAATATAAAGACTACTAAACTAAAACATTATAACAAAAGCATAATAGTGATACCTAAAAAAGAAAAAGCAATACCTTTTTTTTTTTTTTGGGGGGGGGGGGGGGGGTGAAATCTAGTACTTTTTTAATTGGAATACACGAATTGCATTTATTTTTTGAAAGATTTTTTTCCTTCTTCTTCTTTTAGGAGTCTTAACCTATTTTATGTAAAATAATTTTTCAATTTTTAAAAATATTTAGAACTTTACCTTATATAGAAATTTTCTTATATAATAATTTCTTTGAAGTTGGATTATATATATATATATATATATATATATATATATATATATATTATAGTCAATATTCAATATTAAAAATTGATTAAAAAAATGTGAAAAGATGATTTTGTCTATTACGAAATCTTTTAATGAGGGGCAAAAAGTTCAAATCACTTTTCTAAAGGTCTTCACACTTTTAATATATTATAGATATACATATATATTGTTAAGGCTAAGAACACATTGTCGTTAAGTTTAGAGCATTTTTTAAGCCTTATGTTCACAATAAAAAGTGATTAATTCTAAATTATATTTTAAATGATGGCTAAATATTAAAAAATAATTAGAAAAACTAGCCATCTAGATTAATTTTTACTTTATTATTTTTAAAAATAAAACATCAAATTACTTTTTGATGGGATATACGGTGACCATTAAGAAATTGAAAGGTTCTTTTTTTTTTTTCTTTTTAAATTTCAAGATCCACATCACTTTTTGATGGGATATAAGGTGACCATTCAGAAATTGAAAGTTTTTTTTTTTTTTTTTTAATTTCAAGGTACACAATATACTTATTATGTAAATATTTAAGGAGTTGCAAAACTGGCCAAGAAAATTAGAAGCCCAGAAAGACAAAAGATCCTGTCTTTGGTCCTAAATTATAAAACCCAAAAATAGAGGGATATGATAATAAACCCTAGTATAAATATGTAATAATGTTATTCGCATGGTCATACGGTTCTCACGATGCTTTTTTTGAGAGTTGAAGACTTGTCTTATATCTCCCAAACTCTCTGGAACCGCTGTTAGTAATTATCCATGTATGTTCATATCTCTTCCTCTCTTTTAATTATATCATATATTAAACGTTAATCTAATTAATTTCTAGATCTCTGAATTGTTTCTTTGAGTTAAATAACTGCATTCCAATTCTAGATAATCATTCTTTATTTGCATCTTAGATTTTGAGATTATTGATTGTATTTTCATATGTCTAGGTAATAAATTACATAAATATGTGTTTACCCAATAATTTTCTTAACCGTCATATCCTTTTACTGTTTTATAGTTGTTTTTGGTGTTCATGTAGGATTGAAGAATTCATCTTCTGTTTCTTTGAATTCGTGAGCCTATTTCACATTACTTTTGCTACTCCCTCTATTTTATTTTACTAGACTCTTTGTTGACTTGATACTTACTTAAGAGACTTTAATAAGGGGGTTTCTTGTTTAGTAACCCCCCCCCCCCCCCCATCTATTAAACTAAAAGACCATAGTCCATAGTATTTTACTTCTTAAGAGACTATGGACTTTTACTAAACTAACTCTCAATCTTTTTTTTCATTAAAAGTTTTTGTTAAAAACCTCAACACTTTGAATAAACTTCAAAGACTGTGGACTTTTAGTTTAATAAAATACACCCACTTATTAAAGTCTCTTAAGGAAGTGTCAAGTCAACAAGATTCAAATAAAATAAAATAGAGGGAGTAGCAAAAGTGATGTGAAATAGGCTCAGGAATTCACAGAAATTGAAGATGGATTCTTTAATCCTACACGAACACCAAAAACAACTATAAAACAGTAAAAGAATATGAAGGTTAAGAAAATTGTTGGGCGTACATACACATATGTAATTCATTACCTAGACATATAAAAATGCAACCAATAATCTCAAAATCTAGGATACAAATAAAGAATGATTATCTAGAATTAGAATGTAATTATTTAACTCAAAGAAAGAATTGAAAAATCTAGAAACCAGTTAGATTGACGTTTAATACAAGATATAATCAAAAGAGAGGAATATATATGAACATACATGAATAATTACTACCAACGGTTTCAAAGAGTTTTAAGAGGATATATATGTAACACCCTAGATTTTTGGCCTTTGAAAATTTCTTGACTTTTGTGCTTACTGCCGAGGTAACGACTACCTAACGAGTCATAGAGACTCATTACGAGTCGTAGGGCTCAAGTCATAGGCGAACCAGTAAGGAGTGCCTAAGTTTCTGTCTTGAGTACGCCATGGATCTCACGAGTCGTAAGGTGAGACTCGTAGTCCTACCAGTGTGATGGTCCATTATTTCTGCTATGACAATGACTAATACCTTATGAGTCGTAAAGTCAGTCGTAGGATGTGACTCGTGACCCTAGCAATAAGGTTTCCCTGAGTCACTGTCCAGGCAATGACTCGTATCCAGTCATCATGAGTCATGACATGACCTGTAACGACTGGCGACAGTTTTTCTGTATTTTAATTGGGGCACTTTGATCATTTTCTCTCATCCCCAGTCATAACCCATGACCATAAAATATCTTTAGGGTCTCATTATCATCCCAACACACATCAAATACACCTCTCATCTCTCTCAAAACCCTAAGCAAAAACAATTAGGGTTTTCAAAGGGATTGGTCATCTAAGGCTCAAAAAGTAATTTCTTCTTCAAAATTCTAGGTGTCTCAGGCATGTATCTCTTCCCTACAAACTTGTGTTTTATTCATGGCATGAAATGTTGATATTCATGTGGTTTTAAATGTTTGTTTTGAAACTTAGGTTGAGGGTTTTGGATGATTGTTGTTTAAATGGTCTTTCCATGATTTTATATGCATTCTTTATGCGTTATTGATGGTTTTTGAACTGATTGGGTGCATAGGTATGGTAATAAAGGATCGGAGTCTCGGCATTCCTCCAAATTGATTATTTTGAATTGAAATTGATTTAAATCTCAATTCAGAGAGGTTGATGCATTCCCCTAAACTGACTTGATAAATCTCAGCTTATTGGGGTCGAGACATTCCCATAGACTGGCCTAATAAATCTCAATTTATGGGGGTCGAGGCATTCCCCTAGACTGACTTGATAAATCTTAGTTTACTAGGGTCGAGGCATTCCCCCAAACTAACTTGATAAATTATGAAGGTCGGAGCATTCCCTCAAGGTAATAAATAATCGGAATGGCATAACGATATTAGTTTGTAAACATAATTGGTATGACGATGCCAATGGTATATGCCGTAATGGATGATTCTTGGTCAATAAATGAGAATATGTAAACTATTTTAATTGGGATTAATTGGGTGTTGTGTAGCTTACCATAAAGGTGTAAGTCCCAGTGAGGATGAATACTGGAAACCACACTTGTCGATGTGGGAGTCTTGACGATCGTGTGCATAGTTCACACTTATATATATTCATGTATCCTGGAATGACGTGGGGTTGGGGCATTTCCTAGTCTTCCTTGGATATCTCTGGGTCGTGTGGCTCACACACACTGGGCCCTTTTAGTAGGGGGAGCTGAACCCATATAACCCGTGGGTGCCTAGATAACAGGATAGCTACATAGTCCATATTAATGTTTTAAATCTCATGCTAAACCTTGTTCCCAATCTTGGCATGTTATGTATATATGTATATGATTGTGTGCATATGATGTTGAATGATTTCACACTGACTTGATTATGGCATTATTTTGTCCATTTCCTAAGTTACATGCTAGCACTTACCCCGCTAACCGTCTTCAAATGCTATATCCCCATGCGATACAGGGTTTGGAAACACTTATGCTTTTCCTATGCAGGCATAGGTAATTTTTGGATTGTTCGAGAGTCAGTTTTGAAGTGGTGAGCTTCTATTCTCCGGAAGACCCTCATTTCATGACCTTGTCTTTATTTATGTCCTAGACTATTTCGACGGGTATTTGGCTATGATCGGGGACATTGTCCCATCTTCAGTTGATTTTTGGTTTCTTAGAGGCTTTTATGAACAAAGTGTGGGTGGATTGTGTTGTGGATTCTTAGATCCCTCTTGAATAGATTTCTCTATCTTGTTATATGTTCAGAACTCAGCTCTATCTTGTTATTTGTTCGAAATTCATTCGCTGCTAGTTATTGTGTTCTGGTTGGCTAAGCTAATGGGGGAGGTCTTCGGTCCTCTGTGGACTTAAGATATCTGTCATGACTAGACCCTGGTTTGGGTCGTGACAATATAAGACAGGTTTTCATCTCTAAAAAAGAGTAACATAGGAACCGTTTGACCATGAGAATGACATTATTACATATTTATACTAGGGTTTATTATTAGGCAAAACATCACATATAGACACCTTAGACTCCTCCTAACTAACTTCATGATCTAAATTTTACTAATTACATTCTACAGATATTAGTTTGTGACCAGATGCATTTAGAACTTATTTATACAATATAATTAATATTAATTAAAAATGAAAGAAAGAGTAATTAATGTTCATTATTATCTCTAACTTCCCTCGATATTCTTCTTCTATATAGCCAAAATTGCTGGTGATTCTCCTTTCATAATTGACCCCTTTTAGTATAAACTTATAAAAATCAATTATACTTTATATAATTGAATTTTAACTAAATATATATGCAATTGTATAGAGAAATACATTAGAATTTTATTATTATGAATAATGTATAATAGATACATATACATATCAACAATATATTGTATACACATATAATGTTATACATATACAATTAAATGAATAAACATATACATATGAGACAAACATATTTGTATAACATATACATATGCATATCAACTATGTATTGAATAAACATATGCATATGTATATCAGCACTTTATTGTATAAACGTATAATATTATACATATACAATTAAATGATTGAACATTTGTATATTAGGATCCTACTCGTTCTAATATGTTATATACAATGTATAAAAATCGGTGTATGTATATAGAAATAGTTATATGCATATGCATGTACTTATATACAAATATGTATATGTATATACATACAAATACAAAACATACATATACACATGCATAATGTATATATGAACCAACACATACATATGCATATAAATATCTATATGTGTAACAACACAGAACAAACTTGTATACATATATAGTTATACAAAAATTTGCATATATACATCAAAACATACATCAAATACATTCATATGTATATAAAAAATATACAAATGGAAAAAAATATAGAATGCATACCCACATACAAATATCTACGCAACTGAATATAATTAAATCACCTATATACAATTATTAAATTCACTAAAATTGGATCAAATACCCAATTATGAAAATAATTCATCAAGATTTAGTCTGTGAAATTGACACTAATATACAATTTCATTTTCAAATTGTACATTCTATTCTATGAAAATAGATGAAATTTGAAGAAATTTAGCGTCTCATTAGAGAATACCTAAAAAATCAAAAGAAAACAAATCTATATACCCGAAGAAACTAAAAATTACCGCAAAATCTTCAATGGATATCCCCACTGAATGTTTAGGGATGAGAAATTACTTGTCACGACCCAAAAATTGATAAGTCATGATGACACTTATCGCGACAAACCTTAACAAGTAAGCCACTCACCCAAACTGATACACAATGGGAAAAGACATAAATGCCCCCAAGGTAAGGCTTTTAGAACAAAGACGAATCACATAGATACAATAAAAATAGAAAGAATAAAATCAACACTTGCAGACATAACTCCCAAAACCTGATGTCAACAGTATAAGAACTACTAATACAATTTGGAGTTAGATACATAAGAAAAATAACCACAAAAAATATCTGTCTCTAAACACTAGTAAAGATATAACTAATACAGAAAGATAGAGGTGAACTCCAGACGTATGAATGTCCAACCACTACCTTGAGAAATTTAAAGCCCAAAAATAACCAATTTGAGGTGCACCCGAACCTAAAGTGCACCAAAAGGGTAAAGTAGGAGTGAGTATGATCCACTTGTACTCAATAGGTATCATAGGTCGATTGAGCAAAATTAACACGACCTGCCTTGGGGCCTTGTCATAACGGGTATCCCAAGTTCGACCAGGACTAGAGACTACCCCCGTTACCCAACCCAACCTCCAGTTGCCTGCCAAGAGTTGACTGAATTTCAAGCATATAACAAGATAGTGTAATAGCTCATATAAGGACTCTGGGAATAAATTACAACCGTAACCAACCCAATACAGTCCAACCATCCTGTACTAATATTCCAACCATACCAAAACAATGTTATAACCAAGGACGTTCCAAAACATAATATAATTAATCTAAAAATAAAATAAAATGGAACAACCAACAATATCGTCTAATAATATTAGCCCACCGTCTTATTTCAATGTCAAGGCCGACACCAATACCGATCTCGCCTATACCAACTCATAGAAGTACCACAAAGCCTCTAACCAAAAGAGTAATATAATTTGATTGGGATATGCCCCCAACCATAGCCAAAATTAATATCCAAAATGAAGTAAAACATCTAGAAATATCCATAACATGGAATGAGCCTTTCAAAAGGACGAAAGCTCACCATTTTAGTCTAAATGCTGTCCCCGAGTTAATCACTATGTAGGAGGAGTAGAACGGCCAGTTCCTATATAGCGTAGGTATACAACTGCCAGTAGACGGGGTTAGCAAGTGACTTCTAACATGATCTCAGGGTAAGGATAAAATAATGTCATTTATAAAACCAAGTAAAAATCATCCATATGCATACAAACATACATATATATAGATAACCATGCCGGGAAAAGAGATCGGGTTTAGCATGCCATTAAAATCTTTACCTGGGCTGTGTAGCTTTGTCATCCTAAACCACCCACGAGATATGTGGGTTCAGCTCCCCTTACTGAAAGGGCCCCAGTGCATGTAACTGCACGACCAGGAAAGTATCCCATGGGATGAATAGTGCATCCCTAATATAAAGTGTGACATCATGCACACGGTCACCAAGACCAACCTCATATCGGCAAATATGAGTTTCCAGTTCTGATCCCCACGGGACCTCTATTTTCCACGGCTTAGCTACAACTCCCTCCATTATTGTGCAATTAAAACCAGTTTCCAAATAACCAATCCATTATCTATTTATTAACCAACGCCATTGATATTGGTATTGTCATACCAACCGTTACTTGCAAGTATCATCCATAGCCAACCATTTATAGGTTTAAGGGAACTTTCAAGTGCCCTTTTATTTACCATATTAAACCACTCGGGAGACTTTCACGTTCCCCACAAGCATAATCAATTAACCTTTAGACTTTCCAAACCATTTAAACCATGCATAATTCCTTTTACGACGTTTAAAATATGCAAGAATTCTATTAAAAGAAGTCAATGCAATAAATATATCTTTATAAGCATTTTATCAAACACATTGGGGGCATAATATGACCACAATCAATTCCAATTACCAATAAACCATTCCCATGCAATCCAATTATTCAAAACCACCATTAATGCATATAAAAGCATAATTAAAACCATGGGAAACTATAACCAAGCAATTAACATCAAAACCCCCAAATCATATTTGAAATCCAAAGTCATGCAATAGTAAAACCATGAAAACATTCATATAAGCCATGCCTTTAATTAAATTAACAATGAGGGAAGATAAACATGTCTTAAATCAAGATGATAATGGAAACAAATCACCAAGAAAAGCCCCAAATCATTCTTTTTGTTGAAACCCTAGCTCTCTTGCCTCAAAAGCTCTTAAGAAAATTATGAAGTGTTTAGGAAGAGTTTCTAAGTGTTAATGAATAGAATATTAGGGTAAATAACCTCCCAAGTAGGTTAGAAGTCGTGGGATCCTATTAGGATAAGTAGAAAAATGTCCAGAATACCCCCACTTAAGTTGCACAAAATTCCCGTTATAGTAATACGACTGGCCCTCACGAGTCGTACCCTTCCAATACAATTTGTATCCACTACTCGTATCCAAGCCTCAACCCTTGTATCAAACACTATCCAGTATACGACTCATCCAACCAAGTCGTAACCATGGCATATGATCCGTATCTATAACCCGTATCCCTGGTAGAATAAAATACCAAGAGGATTTAGACACTGTCCACCATACGAGTCGTAGGTACGATTCGTACCCTGGCTTATGACTCATAGTAAGACACTCATACTCATATCCAACCTAAGTAACCAAGTCTAAGATTAAGTTAAGGAACCAACCACTAATACGACTCATACCCTTAAGTCGTACCTGTTCCAGTAACCAAAATTCATCCCACCATCCAATACTGGTTAGTATACAATCGGACCATACCACTCATACCCTAGCATACGACTCATACCCATGAGTCATATTAGGTCCAGAGATCAGAATTTTAGGGAGTTTTCTAAGGTTCAGAAACTAGGGTGTTTCAAAAGTAGAAAATAAAGCATACAAAATACACACTAAGGGCAGGTCACCTGCAATTAGAAAATATCCCACAACGATAGCCCACACTGCTTGCACTAATAGTTCTAACATATCACATATATTCCAATATCACACTATGATAGAACACAAGTACACATTATATCACATATAAGTAGAACAAGGAACAACATATATATCTAAGATCATCAAATACAAGTAAAGAAAAATACGACAAATACATATATGAGAAGTCAATATGGTAATACAACACAACATAACACAATAAAATAAGTGCAATGTATATGATGATGATAATGATGGTGATGATGCACGAGGTCATCACACAACCTCCAGGATCGTCGTATAATCCCCATATACATCTACGGAGCTAAAACTTCTTGACGTAGGACTCATGGGGGTTCGTCAACCCGTATACAATCCATATGTCTCATATCTCCTTTTTGGCACATCCCTCGAAAAGGATTTTATAAGGTGTTACAATATCTCCTCCTCAACACATTCCTTGGGGAAGGTTTTAAAAGGTGTTGCAAATATTATTCAGGTGTTGCCATAGTGGTAGCAATGTTTTATGAATGAGTATGATATGAGGATGTAATGCTCACAACCAATCACAATGAGTATACAATAATACATTTTCACAACCATGTCAGCCAATATTCACTCATTATTTTTGTTTCATCCATGAATTTTCACATGTCTCATATACCTACAAGTATGAATATATCACAATACACTAATGGTGCCACATTAGGTATTTAAAAAATACAATACAATTTTTCACATGTATTCAGGGCTATCAACATCACATAGGACTCCACACAGTCACACATATCATATAATATCTCAATTTCGACAATTACATCACATATAGGCCCCATACGGGCATAACACATCGGTATTAATTTTTCATGATTAGTTTCCACCCTTAACATGCATTTTGTACCATCATTCACTACCCAACCCAGTCTGAAAGTGTTAAGCTATAACCTACCTCGAATGCAAAAATCGATCCCCTACACTTTGCACCCACGACCTTACTTTCCATGAATGATTTCAAACTCCACTAAAAACATCAAATATGAAATCTATACGTCAAAACAAAACCAACGACACTCATATTGACTACTTTTGGTTTGGGATCAAAACAGACCCCTTGAACGAATTTTTGAAAAAGAAGGGTAAAATCATAACTTTACTTCAAAAATGTATTCTTCATATTTTTAGAAACCTATAGTTGAAAATTCAAGTCAAATCAAGTAAAAAACGAGGTTCAAATTGAAGAAAAATTAGTTTTAAGCTTTGCGGGGTAAAATCTTTGAAATTCTGATTAAAATCAAGAATCAAAGTTGTTTTGAAGGTTAAATTGATGAAAAAGTAGTAATTATAAGATAACAAACATTATTCAAGTGAAAATGGGTTTAAAATCAAGCCCTAATATTTTTGGAGTTTTGAGAAATTAATCAAGAAATTATTAAGAAAAGGGTGAATTCTTACCTTACATTCGTAATAGAATCAAGAAATAGGTGTTAATCTAGCATCCTAATCTCCCACAAGCTTCATTTTTAAGCTCTCACACTATTTTAGGGTTTAACTCTCAAGAGGAAAGATGAAAGAATGAACAAAATAGGCAAAAAAGAAGGGGGAAGCTGTTTTTATACCAAAAAAACTGTTATGCACCAGACTTTTCTTTCTTTAAGTCCAACCCGAACTTCGACGGGGGTGTTCGAGATTCATTCAGAGTCTGATATGCGCAAATGAACTATGTAACAACACTAAATTCGATGCTCCGAACTCAATGGAAATATCAGATTTTTGAAAAAAATATTGTTTTCGCAAAGTTGACCCTTGAAACTCGAAATCATAATTTTCTAAATCGAGGGTCGAAATGAGATTTAAAAGCTCTCAAATCACACTAAATATGTTAATACCCTAAAATCAACATTCTGGATCTGTTGGTGAAGTTGAATTTTCCATCCAAAATCGTTTCAACTAAATGTGGGTTCCACACCCATATTTCTAATTTTTTAACTTTCCGATCAATAGATCGAAATGAGCTCGGGTGCACCAAGACCCGAACCAAAGGTTTATCTAGCCTAAAATCGATATTCCAAAGCTGCCGGCGTAGTTTGTTCAACCATCCATCATACGGATCAAAAGATATTTAAATAGGCTCAAAATAAGGCTCTCGAAGCCATAAAAAATCACAATATTACATAAATGGCCTCGGAATGCATAAAAAATCATGCCAATCACCCCCACACCCCAGAAATACCATAATGCAAATATGGAGAGATGTCAAATTGTCAAATCACACAAAATCACAAATTTCACATATTTCATCAGAAAGCAGATCATTACATCACTCCAAAAAATCTTCAATGCAAATCCACAATGGATGTTAAGGGGAAGAAAAAAGATGGACTAATTTGGGAAGAAAATTTTCTTTGAGATATGTTCAAGAAGTAGTTAATGCCCCAAAACTAGCTAATTAGATAATAGAGAGATTATTATTTGCTATATATATATACACACACACACACACACATTGCATATTATGTAATTAGTGAATTATTTTATCCATGGTGTGTAATTTTTCCTTATTCTTATATCCCTCTATTTTTGGGATTTATAATTTAGGACTAAAGATAGGGGTCTTTTGTCTTTCTGGGTTTCTAATTTTCTTGGCCCAATTTTGCAACTCCTTAAATATTTACATAAGTATATTGTGGATCTTGAAATTAAAAAAAAAGCTCTAATTTGTTAATGGTCACCTTATATCCCATCAAAAAGTGATTTGATGTTTAATTTTTAAAATAACAAAGTAAAAATTAGTTTAGATGACCAATTTTTCTAGTTATTTTTTAATATTTAGCCATTATTTAAAATATAATTCAGAATTAATCACTTTTTATTGTGGAAATATGGCTTGGAAAAAAAAACTCTAAACTTAAAGATTATGCGTTGTTAGCCTTAGCAATATATTTAAAACACATTCATGTTATCAAAGAAAACTAATATTAATAAGATAGAGTTGTTCAGTTCGTAATCCCTTAGCGAATAGTTCTAACAATTACAAGTCGTTAGTAGTTAAATTAAAAGAAACAATAACAATTGAGTTTTCTTCTATTTTAAATGCTCAAATCATTAGCACAACGACATAAAAATTAATTGACATTCTCGAATAGGTCGATTCTTGTGATTTTTCATTAACAAATTATTCGTTTATTCAGCCATGAGAAGATGAGAAATTAATTCAGCACACTTCTTGAAACCTTTCTCTCGATATTATTGCTGCAAGAGCACATCAAGGCATGAAAGGTGGAGAACATCTTTTCCATCACATCATCATCATTGATTGTCTCTCCATATAGTGTCAATCGAAAAGAAATTTTAAACATGTCAGAATTGTACTTATGAACATATTTTTAACCTTGAAACTTCATATGCATCCATTCATATCGTACTTTGGAAGGATATCTATCTTCAGATGGTCATACCTTTCTTTCATGCTATTCCATAAGATATTCGATTTTTAGAATTTCGTCAAAACGATGACAAAAGAATATCATAGCCATAGAATGATTTTAATTTTATGTTGTATTTTTTTCTTAATGGCGTTTTCAAGAACTATTGCATCTAAGTGGATTTCAACATTCAACACGTATGAAAAGTAGTTCTTGCCCGAACTTTGAAGGGCAACGAACTCAAGTTTTATAAGATTATTAGCCATATAAAAAGAAATAAAAATAATACCTTAACCTTCAAATTTGAGACAGTAGAGTCTTGTGCTGTTAACATGTTATTAAACAATAAAAAATAAGAAAGAGAAGAATAGAAAGAAGGAATGAGACTTCTTTATTTCTTATGAGGATTTCTTGAGGGGTGAATATTAATGAAGGAAAATTTCTTTATTTATGGGGGAAAATTGACTTTGTCCCAAAGTTATGATTCCTAACTTTTCTTCAAGGAAATAGACATTTATTGAATATGATAATACATTTATAACAATTTTAAATTATTTGTCCAATCTATAAAATTAAGAGAGTTTTGTTATATGATTTCTTTTGAAACCTTATTATTAAATAACAACTTAAAGTAATAATAATTAAACTTAGAGTTACAAAGTTTCAACGTATTATTATTAATTTAGTATAATACATTCTTAATTAAAATTAAAATTTTTGTTAAGGAGTGTGTTGGCCAACTAAAATGAAAAGAAGAGAGTAAATGCAACAAATGTAATAATATCAAATTATTTTAGAAATACAGAAAAGAGTCAAATTGTATATTCATAATTTTCGATCACCAGCGTTAGTCAACTCAGTGAACTCACCGATGGATTTTCCACTGGAAGACACCGACAGCGGCCTAAAACCCATAATCTTCGTTTACACTGATACCTTTCAAATTGAATTTTCAGTTACTTTCGAGCGGCAACTTCCTACCTCAACAAATTTCCAATTTCTACCGTGGCAACTCACCAGGCACCAACAAACGACATCGTAGAAAGACTTGTCTTCCTCTTCCTTTCCCTTCTTCCTTCCCTGAATCTTCAATGTAAGTATACGTTTTATCTTTTTGAGTTAATGGTAAAAAACGCATAAAGTATTCCCATTTTTTGAGTTTCATACTTAGAAGTAATCATTAGGTATGAGTGTTTCTTACTTGTAGTATTACCAACTATTTATTAGAATGCAACTCAAATATCAATTGTTCGCTTTTCCTACCTGAAGGTGTAATGTTCCTACTTGAACTATCTTTGACTATTTATCAGAAACACAATTCACTTATTAGTTATTTACTTTTTCTACTTGAATGTGTTTTGAGTTTACTACTTGAACTATTACTAACTATTTATTAAAACATAATTCAAATATCAATTGTTTGCTTTTCCTTCCTGAAGTTGTTCGAGTTTCTTGCTTGAACTGTCTTCGACTATTTATCAGAAACACACGTCAACTATCAGTTGTTCACTTTTCTTAACTGAACAATAACATACCAATGCGGTGTAATCTAAGTAAGTAGTGTTTTAGTCTATTGATGTTGTTCCTAAATAAGTGGTGTTTTAGCATATTGATTTTGTTCCTAAATAGGTGGTGTTTTAGATAATGTTTTTCAATTTTACCATTCTTTAAATGAAGAAAATTTTACACAATGAAGAAAATACTAAAGAGTTACATCTTTTCATGATATTTATTAATGATACATTGGTAAAACACTTTTTGTTTTCTAGGAATAGGTAGTTTCTTAAGGGATATGCTCAAGCTAAAAGCACCACTTAGTAGTGATGTTTTGTAACTCCGACTATTGTTATTTTATATATTTATTTTAATGCGAAGGGTATGAAAAAAATAATAGTAACTCTCTTATTTTGCTAAAAATGGACAAGTGAAGTGAAGCGAAGCATATAATTATATGCCAAGAAAAATAAAATAAAAGGAAATGCTATCTTTTATTTGTGTTATTAAGACAAAGGAGAGGTGAGTGACTTCGGTGGAAGACATGATGCAGGAAGTGAGATTAAGATGGTTTGAGCATATGATGAGGAGATGCACAAATGCCCTAGTGTAGAGGTGTGATAGGGTGGCTATGGATGAATTTTGAGAGGTAGGGGTAGATTAGAGAAATATTGGAGATAAATGAATAGATATGATATGATGTAGCTACAACTTACAAAGGACATGACCATAATAGGAAGTTGTGGAGGAATCTAATTAGGGTAGAACGAAGATTAGTATGGAGGAGAGCATCCGTGTTAGTAGGTAGGAATGATTTGTCTTGTTGTTCATACTATGAGTCATAGTGCTACATTTGTAGTTTTTTATTCTTGTAGTTTTGTTGCTTTGAGTAGACCGATTAAAGTATTATTTTGTGGTAGTCTTGTTTCTATTACTATATGTCATTTTGTTATCACCTATTGTTCGTTCTTCTTCTATTACATCTTTTCTATATATAGTTTTTATCTTGAGCCAGAGATTTATCGAAGCGGTAACTCTATCTCACCTCTGAGGTAGAAATGTGAACTGCCTACACTCTATTCTCTCTGGACCCCACTTCTGACACTGGATATATTATTGTTGTTGATGTGTTCGTAAAGTTAGTATAAATTAATTCCCATAAACAAATGCTCTATAGGTTCTTAGGGTTTCATTTGTTATGTTTGGAGAAAATGGTCAATTAATTTATATTTACTTTTATTGTCTCGCTTGCAAGATTAAAGAGATAAATTCTTTTGTTATAAGATATTACAAAATAAATTAAATAGGCAAAATGATTAGTATGTCCCCTATATGAAATTACAATAAGATCATCAACTTAATAATATTTTCTGACTTAATTATTTTTAACTTAGTCAAAGTACCTGATTATTTATTCCAATTCCGTCATTTAGTTGGCTCGTCTGGTAGATGATGATATTCTCGATCGATTTGATTATGTTTCATTTTCTCTCACTATTCATAGATCTCGCATTGAAAAACCTCTGTTTTTTGTATTATTTATTGGAATAGATAATACATACATGAGTAAATGGATATGTACTTAAGGGTGATCATTTGATATTTTTCCACAATTAATTGTTGCACCACAAGTATCTCTTTATTTACTGTTTTCACCTTGTTTTCTCTCTTCTGCCTGTTCGATTGTTACCTTCCGTGTTATGGCTTGTCTTACCTATTGACGAATTATATTAGATTTCATCATGACTTGAATTTTTGGTTGTGACACCTTACCTGCAATTTCGCTCTAAAGTCTACACTACCTCAATTTTTTTGGGAGATTCAGTCAAGGAGTAGTAATGTAAAACCATTTTTATTTAGTTGATCAGTGGAAAAGTCCGGCTAGAAAGAACAAAATACCAATTCGTTGGCTTCTATTTTCATATAAGGTGCAATGGAAATCATAGCAATCAAAACATATATCCATCCCAACAGGATTCTAAGGCAGCAGATGCATCATTTATTACACACACTCATACATTTGTATTATGAAATACATATTCATTAAATAAACGACATAACCATTCACTAAATAACATGAACTAAATTAGTGAATGTTTACAGACATTTATTTAATGAATATGTATTTATGAGTATATATAGTAAATAATGCAACCGTTGCCTTAGGATCTCATTGGGGAGGATGTATGTCTCGATTACTATAATTTACATTGGATCCTACGTGAGAATAGGAGCCAACAAATTGATATTTTGTTCTTTTCAAACTTCCTTTTATACTAATCAACCCGATAGAAATGGTTTTATATTACTACTCATTGACTAAATCTCCAAAACAAAAAATTGAGGTAGTGTGGACTTTATAGTGAAATTGTTGCTAGGTGTCATGATTCAAAAATTCAGGTTATGATGACATTTAATATAATCTACTAGTAGGTAAGCTAAGCCATAACCCAAAACAGTAAGTAATAGGCGAACATGCGAAAGAGAGAAGAACAGGGTGAAAATAGTAAATAAAGCGACTACTAATCGAAAGAAATTTAGAATGGATACATCTATGCGAATAAGAAAAGAGTAAAAATATACAAAACGAGTTCCCTTAAGACTTGGTAAATCGAGAAAGCCACTAATATAAGGAGTACTAAACAAGTGTAATTTATATAAAATAGTTTGAAAGATACAAAATAAGATTAATCCCAAAACAAAATGCGATATCTCAGCTCCGAACGCTGAAAGCTCTCCCTAATCTCCGATCAACTTCTCTGCTCGAGGGCGACGCTGACAATGATTACTAATAGTAATATCTACATCAAGGAAGAAGATGCAAAAACATAGTATGAGTACTAAAATATGCGCTACTCAGTAAACATCATAGACTGACTAAGCTCAATTAAAGAAAAAAACATAATAAAGTGTAAATATATGTTAAAGGTAATAAAAGGGGGGTTACAAAGAGAATAACAGGCTAAACCTAGGTAAATATGAAAATCACACATAAGTAACTTAAAAAACATAAATAAGCACCTAGCTATAACCTAACTAGACCCCAATAAGCCCAAAAGATTGCCACAACCCAAAATAAGCACGTGATGACACCTGTGCACCCTCCAGTACATGTAAGAATCTCCTAATCAAAAAAACATAACTAAAGAATAAAGAAGTGGAAAACTAGAGAAATAAACCCAAAATATAAATAAAAAAGAAATAATATTCACGATACATCCCTGGGTCTGATTGTCACTAATACAAACTTCAAACACAGATTTGTAACAAGTATACTAAGATATCTTGTATGCAAAAGATAATAAGGAAGAGATCCGTCTAAGCTTGACGTCCATTTATCACTATCACGATCTCCACAACGTCAATGCAGTAAGAAATGAGCTATAAACTGCTACTCGATCCAATACCTGCATGGAGTGCAGAAAATAATAAAAGGAAAATAAAAGCAAGGGTAAGTATAAAAATCCACATGTAATCAACATGCATCATGGATAATCGACCCTAATCCAAAGCAATGGTGAGAACCAGTACTCCGACTACCTAAGGTATCAAATTAATCTACAACCCACCAAATCATAACACTTAATCCTACAAGGGTAAACCAAAACAATAGTGTAATGGCCCTCTAGGTTATTTTCTATATTTTTGCTCATTTTTGTTGTTTAGAGGTTTCCTATAGCTTCCCCAACTCATTTATGACTTGCTGAAGCTGACAGTTCAATTACCAGATAGTTCAGTTGGTTTTCAGAGTCAATTTTTTATTTTGAAGCCTTAGCTAGTTTAAATTAGCTACCGGGCAAAAATTCAATCAAACAACCTTGAATGCCAATTCTGACAGACCTTGAATGCCAGTTCTGACAGTTCTAACAGCTCCAAAACGTCGATTTTATGCTAGGTGGATGTTAGACCCCAAAATTTCTTTGATTTTATTTCAATACCTTGTTCGTGTTTAATGGTGATTTTTGATAATGAATGATAATGGTATTATTAGGAAGTGTTTTAGAATTTTTGAGACTTGTTTGGGTCATTTCAGGACCCCAAACCTGTGAGGGTCCATGATAAAAGTTTGCCACTCCCTGAGCGTGCCGCGATAAGGGTGTTCCACACCTTTGGAGTGGTGCGGTAAGGGCATGCCATGCCCAAGGAAACAGAAGTGTCAATTTCATTTTTTTGTTTCTTCGAGGTCTTTTTGGTCTTTTACCTATTAAATGACTTTTCAATTATAAATAACACAAATTCCACCCTTATAACTTGGATTAAAGGATTTCTCTTCTCCTAAAACCCTAAAGAACACAAAAGAAGAATTTTTCACCAAAATTCTAGCTTGCAAGGCTCTAATTCGAGTTTTCATCAAGAAATTTACTAAGTCCAAGTATGTGGGGTTTGAAAAAGGATAACTTTTTATCCTCGTGCCCAAATGTTTTGATTTTACAAACTTCCTAGAATATTGGTGGGTTGAATTGTAACACAATTTTAGCTCAAAAAATACCCATTCTTGAGGATATTTCTTAATCATAGAGGGACGTGTTGTCAATTTCAAAAGTGCAATTTTGCAAGCGGGCCTCATATGAGATTTTTACGTAATTTTGGACCCAAAGCACAATAGTGCAATATGGGTATCATTATTATCATTTTGACGAGTAGATTATGATTTTGATAGCGTAGCATCTTGCAAAAGCTTCTAAAAAAGGAAAATCATTAGTTTAGCGGATTCTTCAGGTATTTCCTCAACATCTAGGTAGGCTAGGTTTAACTTCTTTCTAGACTAAACTAATTCATAGTATAATTATAATATTATGCTAGATTTGGGATGAGATTTAGGTATTCGATATACGATTGGTGTAATTAGTATTATTTGTACTGCTTAGCCTATAAAGGAATTGTAATTTAGATGGAATTGACTTAGTTGGTCGTGTTTTAGGTAGAATTGATACGTTAGGCTAATTGTGGCTTATTTAACATCTAGGAGTAAATTTAGATACCTTAGCCTAGTTCGTAGTAGAATTTGATTTAGGACAGATTTTGAGGATTAAAAGTGGGCCCTTTCGGCCCACCTTAGGCCAAGATTCGTGTTAGCTCTTGTAAACTTCTTTACACATGTTATACCCTTTGAAATTCTTATTTTTGGAATTTGAGGGGATTGGATACATGATATTTATTCTAGTTTGGTAATTAAGAGTTGGTGCTAATTCTGGGAAAGACCCGATAGTTTATTGATATTGAGTTTCGATTCAGGTCCAGCAATTGATGATGATATTGATGGTATGAGTTTCGATTCAAGTCCGACAAATGATGATGATGATATTAAGTTTTGATTCGAGTTCGACAATGAGATTTTATTCATGGGATGATATGGTATAGATGAATTAATGGCTATGGCCTGATATTCGATAAATTTATGGAACTTCAGTTATTTACTTTCCTTTGATTGCACCTTCCGGGCTTATGGAGGCCCGCGTTGGGTTATTTACTTTTCTGCATTTATTGGCTTCTAGGGCCTAGTTTAGTAGTTATAATTGTGTGATCTTTATGTTACTATTTTGGATTTATTATTTATTTATGCACACCATTTGGTGAATTATTCTAGGTTTGCCTATTTTACCTTGACTTAACTTATTTATCTTGTATATTATCGTATTTATATCATGATTTAGCCCAGTCGGTCGATGATGTCTACTGAGTACCCATGATTTTGGTACTCATACTACACTTTCATACCTTTTTGGTGCAGATCTGAGTACTAGTGGAAGCCGCTAATATGATGATCGTGCTTGTCACAACCCGAGACTATACCCTAGTCATGATAATGGTGCTTACGATCAATAGTGACCACAAGCTAACCCATGTGCTGGTACCTGCTGAGAGAACTGAATAAAATAATAATAATGGATATGTGCGAAAAACAACTGATAAAGCCATAAAGTCTGAATACTGAAAATATGGATGAATCACAAGTCTGAAACATCTGATAAAACTGATAAAACTGACTAACTATCTAACTGACTGTCTAAATGTCTCAAAGACTCTAAACTGACTGAAGAGTTGATGAGATAGACCCCTACCTAACTCCGAATGACTGAATTAAATGAAATACTAAAATAACTGAATAATTATAATATATTCTCGATAGATGAGGACTCACCACTACGGCTGCTTACGCTGAGCTGTCTAACTGCAAGTGGGAAACTGTGCATTCGAACTTATGATATAAGACATCATAGTGCAAAGAAGAGTATGCAGTCAATACTTTGAATGTACTGGTATATGAGATGAGGACAGGCTGATATGCATGGGGTACTTTGCATATGAAATAAGAACTAAACGAATAGCATGAGATAACTGAACATGAATGTATGAAAACTGTAATAACTGAGAATGCAAGACCAAGTGTATATGCGTTATATTACTGAGATAAATCTGTAATCTAAAAGACTGAAAGCTCTAAAACTGAATATCTGAAAGTCTATACACTTAGTCAATCAAACCTGGATTAAAAATACACTGAATACTGTACTAAGACTGTAGGAGGTATTATCTAACCGACATGCCCCAATCTGAGCTAATTGGGGTCCAACTTGTAACCCTAGTTGGAAGAGTGTCAGTACTGTGCCAAGGGTGCTAATACTGGCTGTGTGGATCCACTAATCTGGTGTCCTAAACTGACGGGTGAATCCTCATATCCTACATTGGCTACATAGTTTTGAAATGCAGGGACTACTACTAAAGACTCTACCTAACTGATGGGGAAGCCGCCACCCTTGCATTCTCTCGGTGCTAAATCCTACTCCCTACTGAACTGACACTAGTACTGAAATTGGACTGAGTTTAACTAAACATTATTTCATGACTGATAGTGCTCATTATGATCATAATAACTGAATAATTAGGAATAATCATGGTTTGACTGAATCATACTTAAAAATCTGAAAATCATGTAAAACACGTAGGTATCGGGTGTTCATAACCCACCGGCACTGAATAATCACTGAATGTAATAACAAGCTTAAAACTGTAGTAAAGAATTAGGGTTCAAAACCCATAAGCATAGATATTTCATCAAACATAAGGGGATCATGAATTTAACATAGGAATGCTTGCTAAGAATCATAAATTTAGGATTCATTATAAAATTCACTTGAATAAAGCATGGAAAAACTCAAATTCATAGCATGAGGAATTCAAAATCTTACATGAGATCATACATGGATTGATTTCATTTAAATTGCCATGAAAACATGAATTAAACCCATCTTAAGCAATACAAAATACAATAGTGATAGAAAAATTCAATCTTTAATCGAAAAGAGGGTTTTTGGGCTCCATGGGTGAAAAACCCATGAATGAACATCCCACATACCTTAAACCTTTAGCTTTAAAGAGAAACACCAATCTTGATGCTTTCTTGAAGGTTCTTGAACTTGGAGAACTTGAATTCTTGATTTATTGGGGATAAAGAAATTGAATTTGTGTATTTGAGAAAGAGGGGGGGGGGGTTCTTGAGAGACATTTGGAGAAAAAAAGCAAATAATGCCCTAAATAATGTCCCAATTCGTGTAATGAACGATAAGGTTGAGGGGGAAAAGACCCAATTGACCCTCAGGCATTTAAATTCAAAACTAAAATTGAGGGGGAAAAGACCCAATTGACCCTCAGACTTTTAAATTTGAAATTGGACAGAACAAGCTTAGCGCGGCACAGCCTTATCGCGGTAGTTAATTTCCCTTACCGTGATGCGGTATGCATGACGAAGTGAATATCACCACATCGCGGGCTTATCGCGATAATCCTCTGGTTTCGTGACCCAAACCCCATCCAAAAAATCCAAAACTTCTCCGAGATATGTTCCTTACATCTTTGAGCATGAATTAACTCAAAACCAATATCTCTGGGTCTGGAATTGGACTTTGTTTTAGCTCTTAATTTCCATTTTGGAGCACAAAATATTGTATTAATTTTGGGTGAAAAATACATTGGAATAGCTTCTAAGTGGAGGATTAGCAAACTCCCATTGAAGATTTTCTTAAGCTCAAAGCTTGAATGAACATTTACCTAGTCTTTCATAAGTCAAATCAATGGAAATTTTGGGTATTTCCTTACTTATTTATCTTATGAGCAGCTAGTTCTTCCTCTTAGGGTTATGTATGAATAGGGTTAAAGTGTGTGTGGGTTGTTATTATTAGCTTCAATTAGTAGTTTATGTTTATGGATTTTGCAAATGCTTGATTATAACATGGAATTTATTTGTGAAATCCTCAAATTTCCCAACCCCCACATCATCCTTGACAAAGGGATGTGGGCAACCTAGATTCTCCAACTATCCTTGAAAGAGGGGTTGTAGGTGACATAAGCATTTGTGAATAATTACTTAGATTGTAGTTGTTCACTTTTTGTTATCTTAGAAATAAGGATAAATTGTGGAATGTCTATGTCTTAGGCATCATCCTAGAAATAGGGATTCCTAAACTGAGGGTTGGTTACCAATAGTTGAGCACACCCACTTGGTATTTAAAAGAATTAGTAGGTGATAGTTTGACACATCGTCAAAAGGCTAGTACCAAAACCCCTAACTGAGCCTACCCTCACACGATTTACTAAATGTGAAGCTGATTGCTTGCACCTACGTACAAGCTTGCCCTAGTAAGACATAACCCTAAGATCTGTTCCTAATTGATTATACTCTAATTATTTATAGCCCCAAATCAGTACTTGAAAAAACCCAAAAAGAAATATTAATTGTGATACCTTTCACCCCCCATTTTTACATTCTTGTATTCTAGGTTTGAATTTAGCAAGGATCCATTATTTTGAGCTAACTTGATTTCCACTCACATTGTTCCTAGTGGATTCGACCCCGACTCAAAGTTGGATAAATATATTGATGACGACTGCCTTACACTTAAGGTATGTCTCGTAGCTTCCTTGAATTGTGTGTTGTAATAACCTAAAATGTGTCATTTTAAAATAGGCCCGAATGCGTATTTTCAATGCTTAATTTGTATTAAAATATACTTTTGTGTGTGTACACTATTTTAGTTGGTGTACACATCGACGGGGAAGTCTTGAGTACCCAAATTTTGGCCTAAAAAATGATAGAATTCATGTGTACACCATATGATTGATGAAGTGTTCTAATGAATTCCATGTCAATTCCTTTGTGTCTTGAGGGCTTAATCATGCATTCAGAGTTTAAGTTTCATGAGCATGAAGACCATTTGGCTAGTTGGAACATAAATTTGGTATTTGATACTTTTGCAGAATCTGCCAAAAATGGTCTCAGTTACCGTGATCATGATCATTGAGACCGCGATCACGGTCGAGGGTCCATGATCGCCATAACTGAGAGCAGTTCTAGTTCTGACCAAAATTTTTGAAATTCCATTTCTCACCCCAAATCCCACTATGACATTGCACCATGAGTTTATTTGATTAATCTAGCATGGCTTTGGTGTGAAAATGCTAATGATGGTCATTGTTGTGTTGATCACAAGTATTAGGCCACCAAAATGGGAGACTTTGACCATACCAAATTTATGACTGTTGAATGCCACAATCTTTACTATAGTGACCTGCCAAAGACAAAGTTACTCCCGAAAAGGGGTATTTGCTTAGACAAAGTGGAGGATAAACTCCCAGGATTCCAAGCTAGGCTTACAACTATCGGGTGGATGTGCTTTGCCCCGGACCCCTGCTTTGCTAATGAGCAATGGGTGCGTGATTTATACACTAACCTTAGTGTAGTCTCTTTCACAAACCTAGTGATGACAATTCGAGAAAAGACTGTGCACTTCGGAGAGGAGCAGATCAATGAGATATACAGGCTCTCGGATGCATACATGGCTCAGTTCTAGGCAAAATGGTGCGAGCCAGGGACCTGGATGGAAAACATATTATACCTTGGAAAAGAATTTGCCTGGGCCACCACCAAAAGAGGTATCTCCATGAATGACTTCACAGTAGAGGTCAGGCTTTGGTTGACTATTATTCGCAGCAGAGTATTACCGTGCATACACATGACTGCCGTCACAATCTTGCAAGCTAGGATGGTGGCTTGCATCTTGTCTGGCATTAATCTGGACGTGGGCCAAATTGTGATTTAAGAGTGGAGGCACTTCAAGAATCAAGGGGTACACTTTTTCTCTTTCCTTCACTTATTACTAAGCTATGCCGGAAGGCAGAAGTGGAGGAATATGCTGCAGATAAGGACAACTTGAGATTTCTTAGCCTCTACTTATTTAGATGAAAGAATAATATATTCAATTATGATTAGAAATAAAGTTTAATTAAGAAAGAAAACTTGTAGAATAAACTTACTAAAATAAGACAAAAGTCAAACTTGAGGTGGGGGGGGGGATCCTCAGAATAACTATGAAATAAATACAAAACTATATAATGCTTGTCAAATCTCTTCCAAATGTAACACCTTAATCCCAAAGTAACAATGTCATGAAGAACATTTCTATCATTGGACCCTAACCGTATTGTTCATCAGGTATAGAACCTTATATTGTCAGGACCATGAATACCATAAAGTGGAAAACATCAAGATACATTAGAAGCCAACATAAAGTGATTATGGACAAATCAGTACTACCTGGCAGTGATGTATATAATTCAAACCAACTTCAACAACAACAACAAAAACAACAACGACAAAAACAAACCTAGTGTATTCCCATATAGTGAAGTCTGGGGAGGGTAAGACGTATGCAGTCCATACCACTATCTCTGGAGAAGTAGAAAGGCTATTTTCGATAGACCCCCAGCTCAAGACAAGGAATAATAATAAAATCCATAATAAAGCATGGAACACGATGACATAACATAAATACGACATCCATAAGGAATAGTAAATAAAGAAAAGTAAACAAATTCATAATAACGCATGAAACAAGGTGGCATAACAAGATTGATAGGGCTTTTCCATATGATTGTTCTTATCATCATAAAAGAATAGACAATTGAGGTCCTGTGCTGGATGAACAATGTGGTTTGGGTCCATCTGGTAGTAATGTTCCTTCAGATGCTACAGTAAGTCAATTAAAGAACCGTCTTAGCCCTCTAGATGCAAGAATTGATCCTGGACAACCCATTCTATCCATGAATATAAATGGCATGACATTATTTTGAAGAATGGAACACCTGTCCATACAATGTGTTCATTTAACTAACAATCGAGCTGGTGTCATTCTCATTATCTTCCTATTAGGAAAAAGACAGTAGCCAGGGTGTAAGTTGTTAGCTTTCCAAAAAAAAAAAATGAATAGAAGAAGATTTTGTATGAAGCTAAAGTCTAGCAAACCTAATTTATACCCTCTTAACTTACATCCATCCTTTTCTCTCCTAAATTGCATTGTAAAAAATAGAGATCTAATCTAATAGAATGGCACCAAATCAACATAAAGATATATATATTAGTCAAACGTCAAGAATTGAAAATAGATACCAATAAAGATTCAAGAATTACAGCTAGAAACAAATTTAAACAAGAGATTACTGAAATCCAAGATTCAAGAATTGAGGAATATGGTGATATGAGAGAGTGCAACCTCCTGTCATTAATCCCAAATATCTGCCATTTTTACTCAATTCAAATTCTAGGAAAAGAAAACACGAATATTGAATAAGTGATCTTAATATTTCAACTCAAATAATCTCTAGGTCTACATGAATTCAAACTTATGTAACTATATTTTATTATACTTATCCTACCTAATACTTTTCTTTCTGCTCGTCTCATCATCGGGATGATATCAAAAGGAAAAAAAACTATCCAGATTTTTAGACCTACTAAGTAAAAGGAGAGGTGTTGTTTGCTGCTTTAATCTCACTTATGCTCAAATTTGATCTTCTCAATCACTTTCTCAAGCAGAGAAAGACTTAATACCCAAGAAGTTACATGATGTTTCTATTAGATTGATTTGAGTGAGGGTAATATTTTCTATCACGGTTTCTTAGTTCTTTTTATTTTTAGCAAAATGATTGCTTCCATTCACATCAAACATCATCCTTTTCACTTTTGTCCCTACCTTGGTGTTGACCTAGGTTAATTGACTTATTTGTACCCAACTACATAATGAAAGTCCCCTTGATCAATTATGATTCGACAATATAGCATCTTCATTATATCCTTTAGATAGAGCAATATAAGCAATCACCCTTGATGGAGAGAGCTGAGAAACCAAGGGAAATTTCTCATGTTCCTGCAATATTAGCATTTAAGGTTGGTTAAAAGTTAGCAATTAAAATTTAAGGTAACTGGCTAAAAAGTAAACACAAAATTAATGATAAGGTCAACTTTATATCTTGAAATCTTTAACTGAAATATGACCATATAGAATATCAAAAAGCACATGTGTGGTAAATATCTACATTTAAATCTCCTTTGATGGAAGAAAATTGCTTTAACTTCAAGGTAAAAAAAAATTCCTTCAACAAATAGCCAAGAATAAATCTTGCTAAAAATATAGTTGTCCGTCCTATTACTTCTAGGTACTCTTAAGTCAATAGTATGAATTCATCCTACCTTAATATGCAGGGAGCTAATAGATGCTCATATCCATATATCATATTGTAATTATGTCATTTAAGTTGATATTACTATAGGTCCAATCAAGTCATTCTTGAGAAAAGATGAATAATTCTCTTTACAAACAAAGAAAGAGAGAATTTTATGAGTTAAAATCTTTGAAAGAACATCTAGAAAACATAGTTTCTTCAAGGAAATCATTCCCTTAATTTAAGAGTTTCTAGACATATCAAAATTCTTATAACAAAGAGGAATGACTAAGTACATGGAATAATTAATTTATCGTAATCCCATGAAGAATGATTGTGTAGATATCTAAGAGGATGCTTTCAGGTCTCTCTTTAGGAAATCTTAATTTCTCGAGTGTCAATACTACACATAGAACATGAATTCGGAAAACAAAAATAAAAAATAATAAATAAATAAATATAAAGAAATGAACTCATCATCAGATGTTAAATGATAAGAAGTTAACATGAATAGCAAAGAAAGTTTGGAAGAATAGAACATGTGAAACTACACTATGCATTACAAAATATAATATGTGTTGAACATCGAAGAGGAAAGAAGGGCAATTATCCCCCTTTAGATCTACCCTAATGCAAGAGTACATAATATACAGTAAATCTAACTAAGTTTGAAGTTGAATCTTTCACAAGAAAATGGAGATATGCTCAAACAAAGAGTTGTAGTTCAACATTACCTGATAAAATAAAAATAGGTTTAGAGGAGAATAGAGAGTTATCAAATATTTGGGTATATAGGCCTGCTTGTAGACACACTATTGAATAAATAAGTAAAATTCAATAATGTAAGTTATAGGTGCATATGTCTTAAAAACCATTACTATCAGGCAAATAGAGTTAATATTTAGACTTTTATCTCATAGTTTTAACCATTTTCAGTAACTCAGATATGAGAGGTAGCTTGAAAAAAAATAAGTTAACAACAAACTTTTATTATTTCAAGTAACATTATTATGTACTAAAATGAAATATCTCACAACATCCAATTCAAGACAACATACTAGAAACCTACTCTGTCAGTGAGAAACAAATACTCATTATAAAGAAATTTATTTGCCCAACTCTCTCTGAAATTACATTCTATGCCTATTCAACCATCAAAATTAAGAGAGATCAAACAGATATAATGGACTATTTTAATCCATCTTTCGTTTAGTCCCCTAAGAGGATCACGTTTAAGAGGATGGAAATTTTTATCAAATTTTAAGCACTCACAGAAAATCTGAGATTAATGAAAGTATAAAGCACCCATTGCAGGAAAAAGGGTATATGCAGATAATCATATAAAAGGAAAAAGGAAGATTTTGCGAGAATGTAGCTTTTGGCCGTTTCTGTTCTGTTTAAGAACAACATTGAACTACTATAAAAACACAGGTGGGATCAAATGGCATACATTTGAAACATATTTCTTCAACACAAATATAAATGATAGAGACTAAGGTTGCAATAATAACATACCTTTTGAGTTATCGACTGATGGAGTAGGATATTGTCATAAATCTGCTAAAAAAAGGCAATATAATTTTGTTAATGGTCTTCATGTATATGATCAAACATCTAGACGTGTATAGTGCTTAATTACCAAATGTATTGTAATATAATGGAGACAAGTTAACTAATATTGTAGGAAACTTTCTACTATATTTATCTATGCATTAGTAAAGTTAATAGTTATAACTACCATAAGTGATCTCAAAGAGAGGGAGGATACACAACTAAAATTAAAATCCAATCTGAAATGAAGCATCTCCATCAAAAGGCATAAACAAAAAATCATATTTCAATTTTTATATAGAGAATAGATGTGAAATGCTAAAGGATAACCAAACAACAATTTTCAATCTCAAGTGTCTTTAAATATCCAGTCTTTCTTTTTAACATGAAATTTAAGGGAAATAGCAAGAGTGAATTAGAACAGAGAAATTCAAATCATTGATGAGAATTGAGCGAAGAGAAACCACAAAGGCCAGAATGACAGATTCTATAATATCAGTGAAGAATGATGAAAAATAGTATATTATACACAACAACATCAGTTGAGATCCAAATCAACCCTAATTTCACCTCTACTCTAGTGAAAAATTCTTTTATCTCTTTAAATAAAATGTTGCTGCGACTTTTACCCAAGGACAAATGAATGTATATAGTCCATGTAGAATCAATAAGATGCTTATAAATTTTGGACACCAGGCGGTCAAGATCTAGGTAAGCAACATTTGATGGATTTAAAACAATATCACAATTTCTAAGCAGTCATCACATAGACTTGAATTTTAGTAATGCAAGGACATAATTAGAAGGGCAATTGAATGATTGTTTGTTTCCTGAACAATTTGCAACATATTTCATTTGGCTCTCTAAGATCATTCAAACATTTTCTCTTAGAAGAAATTTCAAGGTTCAAAGGGCATGTAAAAAATAAGGAGAAGAAGGAAAAAAACAATTCAGTGAAGGAAAATGGGAAAGAATTCATTTATATTATACCAGTTGAATTTGAAGTCATCACTTTCAGGTAGAAAAAGGTGGTTGAAGAAAATATTAATCTTTGACTGCATTCTTTAAATGAACCGAATTATTGTGAATGCTTACTGGAACAAAGATTTGAAAAAAAAAAGTCTTCTAGAATTCTAGAGAAAATAGCTAAATATAAAAGTATCTCTTTTGTTTTTGTCCAAATTGACAAATTTGTCCTTAAAACACAATAAAATTTCAGAATTACCCTTGGTCGTCCATTGCTTATCTTTCTATATAGTAGTAATATATTTTCTTGTCCCTCTCAAATATGTAAGAGTGTTTAATTATATATATATATATATATATTTATATGTTTGTTAATTTTATTTTTCATGAAGTCATACTGTAACATTGCCCTTCTTTCTTTTTCACTAGGCAGGAAATATAATATGTACATCTTGATTTGTTCCACATTTTACTTGTGTTATACAAGGACAACATATTCGGTAAAATTTCATAAGTAGAATCTAAATAGAGTGAGATCGATGTACACAAACTTCTTGTATCTTTTGTGAGATAGAGATTGCTTATCCTCTGCTCAAGAAATCGTTTTCAAAAATAGGTCTGACAAACATAAGAGTAATTTTTTTGGGGTGTCTCATGAAGTCATACTATAGCATATTGATCTTTTCTCCATTTCACTAGGCAAGAAATGTAATATGAGAATCGGTCCTTCTACATGCACTCTTTAAAGGTTCATGCACCCTTACCCATAAATTATCCATATTTATGATTGATAATGTAAGTTGATCCATATTTGATCCACTTTTAAAATGATCGAATATCCAATCAATTTAAAATATGTTGAGATGGGCGAATAACCATAAACTATAACTATCTTACTGCCCTTATATTTGTATTAATATTTACTATGTTATGGTTCGAGTTAAATTTACTATGATCAGAGCATCTTTCTATCTAAAGAAATGGTTTTGTGATGATAGGATCTAGGTTCCACATTATGGATGACGAAAGAGCGGCTCTGTGAAGTTGGGTGTTAATGTTCTTATGAAGGAAAAATACTAGAAAGAGAACCACCATAGTCTAAATGTTGCTTGTGAATCGTCAAGTACCAATCTCACAACATTATTATCATAAAAGGATCAGTCCTTTTAAAGTGTTTAGATGTTGATACACATTCATAGAATTTGATCTACTTTAGGTATTCCAACTCCTCAACATCATTTTCTTCAATAGTTTCTTTTCCTCTGAAGGCATTTCTTACCTCTACTTGAGATTTTGGTAGTACACTTGGATTCTTCATTATTTCTTCCATGGCACAATCAATTGTTATTGGTGAAATGTATGTTCCCATAGCAAACATGTCCTATATTTGAGCAACTTACGACATTTAAGCTTTGACGCTTGTCTAACCAGTAGTATAAATGTGTCATCCTCCTAGTGTACTTTTTCGAATTTTGATCTACATGTCATAGAGCTTGCAAATTGATAAATCCTTTTTGTTGCATTTGCTGGCTCACCAGAAGATACAACAACAAAAACAACAACATACCCAGTGTATTCCCACCTAGTGGGGTATGGGGAGGGTAGAATGTACGCAGACCATACCACTACCTCAAGAGAAGTAGAGAGGCTGTTTCTGATAGACCCCCTGCTTAGGACCAATAATAGGATAACAAATACAAAAAGTAAGCGGATACAAACTAGTACGGTACATAAAACAAACGTATAATTAGTTAACCGAAAACCTTTAGACTCAAACGTCTATCTCTAAATCTCCAACTTATCATTAACTCCACCCTGAGTCTCGTTGATTAAAACCACATCGTCTGCAAATAACATACACCAAGGAACCTCCCCTTGAATATGCCGTGTCAAAACATCCATCACCAAGGCAAATAGAAATGGGCTAAGAGTCGATCCCTGGTGTATCCCTATCAAAACTGTAAAGTGCTCCGATTCTCCACCTACCATCCTCACACGAGTCTTCGCACCATCATACATATCCTAAATCGACTTAGTGTACGCCACGGGCACCCCTCTAGTCTTCAAGCACCTCCACAGAATTTTTCTAGGAACTCTGCCATATGGCTTCTCTAGATCAATAAACACCATATGCAAGTCCTTTTTTCTCTCTCGAAAGTGCTCTACTAATCTCCTCACAAGGTGAAAGGCCTCAGTGGTCGAGCAACCAGTCATGAAGCTGAACTGATTCTCAGAGATCATTAGATCCTCCTCATCCTCAACTGTACCACCCTTTCCCAAACCTTTATAGATGACTCAACAACTTAATACCTCTATAGTTGTTACAACTTTGAATGTTTCCCTTGTTCTTATACACTGGAATCATCGTGCTCCACCTCCATGATTCAGGCATCTTGGAAGCACTAAAAATAATGTTAAAAAACCTTGTCAACCACTTCAGACCTTCCCCACTAGTGCTCTTCCAAAAATCTACTGGAATCTCATCTGGCCTCATCGCCCTACCCCACCACATCCTGTGAATAGCTTCCTTGACCTTCTCAACCTTGATACGCCTACAATAACTATAATCATGACCCCCCTCAGATATCTCCAAGTCTCTTAATACAGAACCTTTGTCCCCCTCATCTTTAAAAGTTTATGAAAATAGGACTGCCACCTCTCTCTAATGAGGGCATCCTCAACCAACACTATACCATCCTCTCTTTTGATGCACTTCACTTGGTCAAGGTCATGAGCCCTCCGCTCCATGTCCTTAGCCATCCTATATAATTTCTTATCTCCGCCTTTCTCTTCTAAAGCCACATACAAACTCTCAAAACCTGCTATCTTAGCCACCGTAACCGCTAACTTAGCCTCTCTTCTAGCTACCTTATAATCCTTCCTATTCTTCTGCCTTTCCTTATCATCCTTGCTCCCAACCAACTTAGCATAAGCCATCTTTTTAGACTCCACCTTTTTCTTGACCTCTTCATTCAACCACCAGTCTCCTCGATGTTTGCTAGATCAACCTCTCAAGACACCCAATACCTCTTATAGAACAATTTGAATTGCCACCCAGTGTTTGAAAATCAATATGTTGATCAAAGTTAAGCTAATAAATTTTTAAGCCTTTAGTAGTCTCAAATTCCCTTAATCACCCCTAAATGCATTGAGGACCGTGCCATCTATCCCCACAACTCAGAAATAGCATATAGAAAATACAGAGAAGGACAAAATGGTTAAGATAGATTAAAAAATCATAACAATGGTTGTTACAAGAGGCCTCAAGTTCAAATCATGGTTATGGAAAAAGCTTAACAGTTCAGAAATGCTTCTGTCTTTAATAGGCACTATACAACATAAACCTAAGTAGGCTGAATCGTTAGTAGTAATAAAATATATATCAATTCACTTTATTGCTTGTCGACCAACAAAAAGTATGGGAAAAAGATGCACAAAATAAAAAGAGGGCGATCGACCCGAGGTCTCTAGTTCAAATCTTTAGAGTGAAGAAACTCTTGTCAATTAGAAAGTTCTTCCTTCTTATATTATGTGATTCAAAATTAGTCGCTCTAGTGAATACCAAAAAGTTTAAAATTAGTCAAACTCTAAAGACTTATTTCATTGACGTCATTAACTTCTAGAAATTACATTAGATTCCTTTTAAAGACTGGATTTCAAATCTAGTGTCCTTATCAACTAAATTAAAGTAAAATTACAATTTGCTCCCATTCCATTTTCTATTTTAAATTCTTCAAAGGAAGTCAAATTCTTAGATTTATCTTCTAGATTGGCCCACACCTTGGCCAAATAGTTATGTGGAAAATTACCATCCTTGGCTGAGATAACCAAACAATAATAATTTATTCCCTTATCGACTTTGCCTTCTCCGTTTGTTACTTCTTTAAATTTTAATTTTGTCTTTCCCTCCTTATTGTGTTCATCCACTGCAAACTTTCCTATATCTATCACCTCTTCAGTTATGTTAGTTATGGATTTTCAGTCTGAGCCTTCTTCCCAATCTCCGTGTGCCTCAAAAACATGGAGGAAAAATGTAACGCCCCAAAAAATAGGTCCCGGAACGTCACACGGTGCTTGAGGCT